>NW_020961418.1:13220-15328 GCF_003031625.1 Empidonax traillii | reverse complement strand
GGTCTTTCCACCTTCCAGCCTGCGCATTGGATTTTTTAGGTGAGACACAGTGTGCGCGGAACTGAGCCCACCCTTTAATCCTGAGGTTCATCTGCCGGGGCCAAGCACGCTTGGACGGTGGCAGCGAGGTCCTCAGGACGTAGATGGATTGCCTTACAGGGCTAGCGAGCTCCATCTGCCCGGGGAGTGTCCTAACCGGAATCGAACCCAGATCTCAGCGTTGACAACGCTGTGGTTTAGCCACTGCACCACCAGGGACACTCACAGCAGACACCTACTCAACTGCACAACCTCAGACACTATTAACTTCTGTGTGACCTGTTTGTACAGATTTTTGACAGTTGTCTCCCTAGCACCACCTGGTGTCTGCCAACTTGTAACTTGTGAGACTGCACCAAACAAAAAATTAATTCAGCTCATGGCCTCATGAGAGAGAAAAATTTACAGCAGGCATCTTCACAAAGGCCCAGAAGAATATTAGGCAGGTCGGAATAAGCATGCATTATGTTTATGATTTTCTCCAACCTGAGTTGGGGAAACACTGAACAGACACATATTTGCCCATGTCTTATGTATTCCCTGTGTTGGAATATGAAGGATGACAGGAGCATGGATGTTCCTGTTGGCTGGATTTTATATGAAATATTTCCTTCTTCAATAGAAATTTTACTTAGAAGATATTTAACTAGATTTCAGCTAAATGCTGCTATATTCACCTTCAGCTTACATGGCACATGAAAAAAAAATCATATAATATACACTTTTCCAATAACACATTGAAAAGATATTCAGTATAGCCTTAAGAACTAGAATACTAATTTTTTTTTTTTTTTTACAATGCATAGTTGTCGACAGCAATATCAGGGCACAGCTGTGCAGAAAATGATTTAACCTCCATATGTTGCCACTGTGTATACTATACCGTAATTCATAAATATGAAGAGTGAAAGTATCATTATTCAATGTCCCTGAAGAAAATGAGAACCTATGTTTTTTTAGCATTCATCCATTTTACAGAATGGTTTAATTTAAGTTTAATGTATGCGTTATTTTGTCTTAGGGGAAAAAAGGCAACCTTGAAATGGTGAAATAATCAAATATTGAATCAATATGAAATAAACTGTTCTGATATCACTTTCAATTTGTTTTAGTACAATTAAAATAATATATTTTCTAAATACTTTTAGAGACGTGCACCTGTTATATCTTACTGTTATTACAGAATATATCACTGTTTGATAGTTTCATCAAAAAATCCTGGATGGTAGTCTATCTGAATTAGGTTAAATAAAATATGGCCACTGTCTTAATTAGTCTGCAAGATTAAAATCAAATGGATCTGGGATAAAAACTGAAGTCTAAACATGCCGTATATATCATGTGTACAACAGGGCACATAGAAGTCAAAAGGTCATTATTTTTTCTGAAAATTACATATTCTCATGCAAAATCTGATAGTCTTTATTGATGGACAATGTCATAAAGCCATCACTGTGTTTATAGACATTTAATTGAAGACAGCATAAAACTATAAACTAAGAAACATGCATGGTTGACTCCTCCAATTCAAACCATAAATCATACTGATGTTCAGACAAGTCGCCCAGACACAAATTCTGATGATAGATGAACCATTTAACTTTGATTTTTGAAAGCAATGAGCTCGCTAGCAATACCTCACACTGACTAATACCACATATGGTCATATAAGAACTCATCAAAAATCCATTTTTCCCTTGTGTGGATGCTAAAATTATCTTCTAAATGATCATTATTAAAAGTGTGCAGTGTGTAACATCCTTCTAATGTTCATAGCTGGATTCAAAGTCTGCTTGCTTCAGTAAGCAATGATTTTATTGCTGTTTCTAATCTTAAATAAAAGCTCTTAAAATATAAATAAAAGAGATGAAACAATATAGAATAATAATTTATAAAAAAAATTATAACAAAACAAACATTATAACAAAACAAAACAAATGAAGGGAAAAAACTTTTTAAAGCTCCTTATCATAATGTTATTTCTCTAGAAGATAAAATATACTGTAAAACACAGTTGTGATGAAACCTGAATCAAACTATTCCCTTCATATTTTACAGTTGGCATCCTG
>NW_020961418.1:1734-6410 GCF_003031625.1 Empidonax traillii | reverse complement strand
AAGTATGACAACAGTCCAAATCAACACACAACTGAGAGAAATGAACTCTGATATGCTGTATAACTTTGTAAGAAAAAAACCTACAGACTGTGGGATACCTCAATGAGGCAGTTTCCATTCTGTTCTCTTTCATCCTTTGTCAATAATTCTGCAAGTAGTTACAAAAAGTAAAAGAAATCTAATCTTATTATATCCCACATCCACAAGGAGTATTTCCAGAATCTTCATAACAAGGGATTACAGCTGCCATTGAGGCAATTTTGTGGCAATTCTGCCAAAGAATTTTAACACTTCACAAAGAAGTGTTAAAGAAGAAATGTGAAAGAAAAAGGAAAATTTTAGAAATACAGGCTCCTCCTCTTCCTAGCTACTAAATTAGCTGGCTGGAAGTGAGCAAGATCTCCATCATTCTGTTCTTCCTTCTAAAGCAAACTGCTCAAAAAGAGAAAACTGAAAAGTCCAGCAACAGACATACTATTAAAGAGGTATGGGCATTTCTGATATCATTCTTCATATATATCCATTTTGTCTGCAATAAATAATAGCCATGATATTTATGACAAAAGGTTTTAAATGAGTATAGAAGCAAGGATTAAAAAAACAGAAGGAGAAAGACTATATAAGAGCTAGGAATTATAGCTGCAATCTGCTTTTGATGAGGAGATAGAAAAGCAAAAATATTTATATTCATATCTTGACCTTGACTGACAATGTCAGGTCCATCACATGGAGCGAGTGCAGTTGGCAACATGATTTGCAGTCCTAATTCCCTCAACAATCAAAATTATTTTCTTTGTTTTCTATTTATGGAAGGACAAGAGTATGTCATTTTGTTGTGGTAGGAAGATGAGAAATATATATGAACATAGATCTGGGACTACACTTGTATTAACACCGTCACCTAGAATTTGGCAATGACCTCTCATATTCATTGTAGAGATGGGGTCCCTTTCTCCACGCAAATATATAGGGAACATTTGTCCTGTGTACAGATCCCTACAACCAGTCTGTCTTTCCTTCCCTATTTATTAAATGGGTACATAAAAGGAATAAAACCAAAAACAATTGAGTACAAAATAAAAGTTTCCTATTCTAAAACAAGAATAGAAAAGTATCATTTGTGTGACTATATCACAAGATACTAATTTCTTTACCAGCAAATTTATATTTCATGACCAAATGACAAAGTTCTGCAACACTGGAAGAAAATAATGAATCAGCTTTTAAGATGGAGAAAATAATAATCCACTAGTTGCACACCATTCAGACTCCCATTTTGTTACACACAATAATGTATTTTGAATTATGATACCTATAGGATATTACATGTATATTTTATACAGCAATCAAATCTACAAAATAATTGAGAGAAGACAGCTGAGAGGGGACCTCATCAATGCCTGTAGGTATCTGCAAGGAAGGGTGTCAAGAGGACAGAGCCAAGCTATTCTCGGTGGTACCACGCAATAGGACAAGAGGCAATGGGCAGAAACTGATGCCCAGGAAGTTTCACCTGAATATGAGGAAGAACTTCTTTACTGTGCAGGTGACCAAGCACTGGAACAGATTGCCCAGAGAGGTTGTGAAATTTCCCTCACTAGGAATGTTCAAGAACTGTCTGGGTGCAATCCTGGGCAATGTGCTCTCGGATGACCCTGCCTAAGCAGGGAGGTTGGACCAGATGACCCACTATGGACCCTTGCGACCTTACCTATTCTGTGATTCTTGCATCACATTTTGAAAGGACTGTTTTCTAGCACTCTCCTTGGCTGCCACTACACAGACCATAAAAACTAATGAGCAGAGGAAGGAACACAACTTAGCATGTGGCAGGACATTGAAAGGAAGAGCAATCCATGACACTAAACTCTCACTTATAAGACAGACAGTTGACTCACCTGGTATCTCAACAGTATTATTTCAACTGTTATCCTTATCTATTGTGCATCTTACAATGGAAAATAATGTTTTATGGGTGACCATAAAGTAAAACAGATTTGCTTGACAAAAGAAAAGCAGTAGATACTTCTCACATACCCACTACATATCACTTCTTGTTAATGCAGCAGCACACAGAAGGAGCTTAATATGAATGATTGCTCTGTTCCAAATGAAAAGTAGAGCATACTACTGAAACTGCTGCCATTCACAACGGTAGCTTGTACCACAGTTCAGTCAAGCCATTCAGTTTCTGTAAATGTATATCGAGAGCCCATCCAGTAGACAAGAATTGGTTTCTCCACAAACTTATACTGAGTAGCTGTGGATCTTATTGTAACAGTGTCGAAATATTCCAAGTATGTTTAAAAACAAAACAAAACAGAATTTTTTTACCAGCTATTAAAAAAAAAAACCACATAACTTTTGAGGTGACATTTATACCAGATGAAAACTGAAATTAACGAATTTACACTTTTCACTATTGTCATTCTTTACAGAAAATGACCATTCAGAAAAATTATGATCTATGTCATACCACGTACACATTGTATGCAGACAAAACCGACCTAGGTTGGGAATCACCCTGAAGATGTGTGTGCATTCAGGTAAACTCTTTTTCCCTGTTTCCTCAGTGACGCAGTTACCTAGAAGTTGAACTTGTTGAACCTTGGATGGTGCAGTCTATACACGCTATGTGTACTGAAGACAAATATCCATCAGTATAAAAATCCTAGTCTCTACAGATTTTATTTATTAAAACTATGCTTTTTTCTAATTTTCTGGGTTTTGTTGGTATTGGTACCCTAATTACAAATTATTAGGTCTTTTCTGTAGTGTTTAGAACAGTCATTCTATCTATTCAGTTGCCAGAATGCAACAAGAAGATGTTTTAATTTTTATGAAATAAAACAAAATTACAACCTTCCAGTGAAGCCTCTATGCCTTAACCAAATGTACCTCAGGTATCAGTAATGCATTATATTACTCTCTATTTAGACAATCTGGCATGATATGGTGAAGATCTTGGGGATGAGATTGTCAAAGTTTCTCATTTTGCGCTGTGCAAAATTCCAGTGACACATCCCTTGTTCATTACTTACAGCAAAGACATTACCAGCTCCTGTCACAGAACAAAAGGAAATTATACCAACTCTATTTCATAAAATAGTCTCATCTTGACAATTCTAATTGTATTTTTGATTTTATTTACTCTGGCATAAATAAATGGTTTAAAATACATTGTACTAAAAGTCTGGTAGCTTTGCAGATCTATTTTTAAAAAGAGTTTGATTTTAAATGGAGAGAAACATGCCATTCTCACATATTACCACCTTTCCTATGCTTCAAAGGTAAACAAAGTCTACAGCCAAGTCTACTAATTTTTCTAAGAATAAACATGATCTATACAATGGCATCTCCTTCTTTATAATAATTCTGTTATGTTATAAAAGTCATATGATATTTTTACAGTGAACTAATCAGAAAACAAAAGTGGTGATTTTACTTCTTTTTTTCCCCCTTGTATAAATATACTCCAGTGTAATTACTGCATACTCCACTGTCAAAAATAAATAAAACCAAAATTTATTTAGGCTTCACATGTAGCATCCTTTCAAAAATAAGTTGCATGTTGCTACTGAAAGTTTTGGGTTGAAATCTATTGTCACTACTATATTGTGAATAAGCTGTATTAAAGCTTTGACACACCTTCCTTTCAGCTTCTGTGAAATTGGATTTAAGAGTGACAAAAGCATCACAGCAGTGAGCTTCTTCAGCTGTAGGCATATTCTAATTGTCCACTGAAGGCTGCCTTTGCTGATGAACAATTATCTTTTGGTCTTCCAGCTGTGCATTTAAATCAACAGAAAAACAGAGATAAAAACAACCAATGTCCGAAACATGCTATAAATTTAACCTTTCTGTCATTATATATCATTCCTTACTACTCAAAACATATTTATTTCTACTAAGGTATCTTTCTGTTCCATTAAATTAAACATGATATACATGAGAGAAATCTTTTCATAGTGAGCTTTTTAATAAACCTTTACAAGCATTTCTTGTCAAATTACAAAAATCAAAGTTTTTCAGACTTATTATCTCACATTTTATAGTATTCAATTAGCAATCCAGTAGAATTTTATAGTATTCTATAGTTTACCTACCTGTAAAATGTGAAAAAAGTGTTAAAATATGTTTGTCCATCATCTATCATAGTTTGATAGTCCATGACTGAAAGGCAGACTTTCTAGAATATGTTTTCTCAACAGGAAAAAATTTTGGATTTTCTTTGAGAACATTTAAATGTTAGGTTTTCCAACTTCTGTGTTTTCATATTTGCTTTTTCAAATCCCTTCACTGCTATACAAAAAAAGAAGCTATTCTATGTGGCAATTTCCAGCATGCAAAGATCACTTATTATGAAGCTTACTGTATATGCATAATTTTATATTGCATAGTAAATCTTCAGCTACCCCACATGTGACAACTCTGAAAGTTCAATCAGAGGTTGGATATATCAATGTTTCTGCGTCTGCAGCAGCCTCTGCAGAGGCTGCTGAGCTTTTTGGTCTGGAAGTCAGCTTGAAGAAGACAGAAGTTTTATATCAGCCTGCACCTCAGGAAGCCTTCCATCATCCCCATATCACCATTGGTGAAACAACACTCAAATCAGTCCAACAGTTTAATTATCTGGGAAGCATCATCTCCTCAGACGGTAAGATTGATGCTGAAAT
>NW_020961418.1:0-996 GCF_003031625.1 Empidonax traillii | reverse complement strand
GGATCACTCTCGAGGAGAAAAGACAACGCAGAAAGAATCGCGTCTTGTCGATATCACCTGGAGAGTCTTTCTGCTGTACGTTCTGCAACCGGACTTGTCTATCTCGCATTGGCCTTTTTAGCCATCAGCGTGCTTGTAGCAAGCGTGGGTAGAGCCCCTCTCAAATCTTCGTTCGCGAAGCCTAGCCATCATGATGATATCAATGTTTAATATATCTCTTAATAAAAAATTAGCACAGGTCTTCAATGGAAATAAATGTTCTTGGTTTATGTGGTCTGCTTCATAGGACTATTAAAAGGATTTTTGTTACAGTGTTAGTATTTATACAGGTATAATAACAAAGTTAACTCTTAGGTTTAACATAGCAAGTTAGGCATTGAAACATGTCTGCCCTCACAAGTCAAAAAACCTCAGTCAAACACTGGCAAGCTACAACATACAACAAAATTCACTACAAAGAAAAAGAAATGCCTATCTACATAAAACAATCACTTACTGTAATATAGCTCCGCAAAAAAAGTCAGACTCCATTCTACGTTATTGTAAAAAAAAATGTGATCCAGCATGTTTTAGATCAGACAGTGACCAAAAAAGGACAATTGTATACCTAAAATGTTATATTTGACAAATTACTAAACCTTTACTGAATTTATTAGTGTATTTCATTGTTGAGTTACAGATTCTGTTGTAAGGGTCTCTGATTTAATAGTCAACATTCTATTTTCAACATAAATTGAATCAAGGAGAAAAAAGAGTTAATTTGGACTTCCTAAAATATTTATTTTAGGTCAATAGACTATTTTTCTCAAGACTATATTTGCAACCAAACATTTTTAAATACTCAGTTTTGATTGAAAATACTTCTGCTTTCATTTGAATAAGTAAAAATTGGTTTATATTAATGTAAATATCCTACTGGATCTACAAATGAACTTTCTTCTTCTGTACTTAAATGCCAGATAGTATTTTGATAAAAACTGATGACTTACATTCAAC
>NW_020961417.1:7505-9109 GCF_003031625.1 Empidonax traillii | reverse complement strand
AGAGAAGGGTTGTGTCACAGTTGAAATTAAGAGTAGCAGCCATGTAAGAAGCGGCGAGTTCTGAGGGGGGGCTAGGCCCCCTCCTCCCCCGGCCCTGGGCCAGGGGCAGGTGTAGCACTGAAACTCCCCCTTCTCTTCTGTAAGAGAGTGAAAAAAAACACAAACACCTTTAAAAAACGAACTGCTTAAACAGAGACTGTGGCAGAAGAATTCCAGCAAAGAGATAACGGAGTGTCCAAAGTCAAAGCTGGCAGCCAAAGGAAAGAGAAGAACTGTGCAAAGGAGACTTTTTCCTCCCTCTTTTTACTCTCTCTCTTCAGCAGGGAAAAGACTGAAAAGTAATCCCTGCCACCTGTAAAAGATTGTTAAAAAAGGAGACCCCCCCATGCAGTTGATAGAGGAGTTTGTGAATGTACCAAAGAGAATCGAGACTTCATGAGAAGGACTGAAATGAGGCAGAGTCCTCTTGAAGATTTCTGACCCTGAAGGGACGAGGCTCACGCAGAACGGCTTGGGTAAACTTGGGATCTGTGAAAGATCCATGCTACTACTGAAGATTTGTGACCCTGAGAGAGCCTTACGCTGGAGCAGAAAACGGCTCAGGGAAGGATGTTGGGATCCATGTGTGGAATCCATGCTAGACCCATGCCAGAGAGATCTATTAAGGGCTGTTCTCCCATGGAGAGGGACCTCCATAGGGAACAGGGGTGGACTTACAAGCCATTATCCCCTATAACTGCGTGGAAGAAGATCCATAGTAAGCAAGTGTCCCCTTGCAAGCCTATGGAAGGAAAAACCTTTAGGACCTGGGTAACCCCCAGCCTCCAGTCTTAGCCCAGGAGGGGAGTAGGCCCAACCCTGGAGGCCGACACAGAGCATGAGAGAAATGAAAAATTCCAGCTGCGATGAGAGTGCTGCAGAGTTACTGAAGAAACCTGAAACTCCAAGAATGGAGAAAGAAACTGCTTCTCCTCCTTGAACTGATATAAAGGGAGAGAAGTATTTCTGTAAATACGCTTTTACTTAAGTAGAAATTGTTGTACATATAGTCCTTTAATTTTTAACTTGTTAGTAGTTTTTGTTTTACTAGTAATAAATACTCATACTATTTTCCCCAAATCCAATCTCTTTTGTCTGCATAAACCTTCTCTCAACTAAAAGTAATTGTGTAGGGAGTGTGAAAGCAAATTGATCCCTCCCGGCTCGTAATACTCGGGGGCACCAGTTGTTGTAGTATATTGAGGACGACCATTAAATAAAAACTGGGCACCTTATGATGATGACCTACATTCAGCTTTTTATTGCTTCATCCAGTATATTACATCTTGTTCTCACACAGCTGCACTCACACTCTGACTGTAGAATCATACATACCAAAGCTCTTCTTAGCTCTGTTATCTATATATTAATACCAGCCTGTGGGAAGAAAATAGTGAATGTCTGAGCAATTTATATTGTGTGTAGTGCTTTTATGGATTTTTATAAACCTTTGCATGTTTTTATAAGTACTATAAGTTATAAGTCCCAAGATGGCTGCGGGTGTCTCCTCAGGAACAAAGAAAAACGTGGTCTAAGAAGAAGGTGGAGTCCGTTAAAGTAAACTA
>NW_020961417.1:4822-6336 GCF_003031625.1 Empidonax traillii | reverse complement strand
AAGAGTCGGCCTGGGTCCTAACGACCGAGAATTAGTCTCCTGGCAACGAAGGGGGAGGAGTTAGGAAGAAGGCGAGGGGGTGTGTGTGGAAGGAGGTGGGGCGGGGGTGTGGGAGCTCAGCTCGGGAGCAGGAGGGGAGGCTGCAGCAGAGAGGAGAGACTGCCTGGTTTCTCCTTTGTTTTTTTTCCCTGTGGGAGCTCTCTGCAGAGTTGCCGGCTGGTTGCAGTCTTGGTTCTTTTTCACCGCGGGACCTTCACAGAGTCGTGAGTTTTTTCTTCCATTGGGAGAACTTTCTGTTTCCCTTCCCCTTCCCCCCTCCTCCCTCGCCACCCGGCGGAGACCAGGGATCCCACAGCGCCGCCAGGTGACGAGCGCTGGACATTGCAAGTTCCACTCCTCTAGTGATCCAACAGCGCCACCTGGTGACTACTATAGAACATTACAAGCTCTGCACTTTTGATAACTCAACAGCGCCACCTGGTGACTACTATAGAACATTGCGGGTTCTGCACTTTTGATAACTCAACAGCGCCACCTGGTGAACAGTAAAAGACATTACAAGTTTTTGCATCTCCAGTGACCCGACGGCGCCCCCTGCTGACTGTGGCTGGAACTGCACCAAAGGGCGCTAAAAATTGAACTATTTGATTTTCTTTTTTTGCCGGTTTTATCGGTTTTGTTCTTGAAGGGGATTATTGGTGGGTATAGGGGTATTGTTTGGTTGTTTTACTTGGTTTTCTTTTTCCCTCGTGTTACATTAATACACACATACTTAATAAAGGGCTGTTATTTTTTTCCTTTTTTTTTCCCTTTTCCATTATTTGCTTTCCTTCAATCGGAGCCTCTTAATTTCGGATCTATAATTGCTAAAGAAGAAGGTTTGGGTCTTTTTCTCCTAATCCATCCTCAGCAAAAGACCCTTGTCTCAATTAAACTGAGACAGCAGGGTCCTTTGCAAACACGACACCAAACATGGCAACATCAGTAGCACAACTACAACAGTAAGCAACACAAGCAACCTTGTTTTGACTAGAGACAAAAGTCATCTTGATAGTTCCCATCTACTAAACAGACTATTTGGCTAGTCTTGACCACCATCAACTTGCAGGTCTTTGATTTTTTCTTCCAATCTTTGAAGGCTAGCACGCATCAACTCACCATAATCAAATTTATATAACACATCCTCTTAAAATCTTGACACTCATAAAGTATTTTAAGTTCATACACATAGACATCTACACAGCTTTTCTCACTCCTACAGCTTTTTCCCAAGTCATTCAAAAGGTGGCCACCTCAATCACTCCTCACTCACACATAGCTAGAACTTTTATTATATTTTTGCATTTCAACCACACATCTCAGATCCCAAGTATTACGGGCTGTGTGCTTCTCAGTCTGCCATCTCCGGTAGTCATGTTCAGCAATTCCACCTTTCCAGAAGAAGAATCAATACAAGGAATATAAAGCTTAACAAACCTAAATGAGATCCATTTTTGATCCAGTACCTGTTTATG
>NW_020961417.1:0-1746 GCF_003031625.1 Empidonax traillii | reverse complement strand
GACTCCACCCTCTCCCTGGGCAGCCCATTCCAGTGGCTGAGCACCCTCTCTGTACAATTTGATTCTTGTCGGGGCTTTCCATGGGAATTGTTTCTCGCCTTCTCCCTTTTGTCCTTGATCTTCTTGCTGTTCCTCTTGTGTTCTGATCTCGTTGCTGTTTCCTGTAAATTGTTCTCCTCTCCCCCGGGATCTTTGCCTTTTGTGGCTCCAGTGGGAGGGGGAGGGGCAGCGGCACCCGGTTTTCACTGGAGAGAATGGGGAGCCCCTGGGTGTACTGAGAGCAATGGTGAGCCACTGGGAATGGGAATAAGGAGGCCCTGGGGGAAGTGGGAGCACTGGGAGGGGTAATGGGGAGATACATGGACCCCCCGATTTGTGACCCCCTGCCCGGGCAGGGTGGACACTCCCGGGAGCTGTGGGGGAGGACACACACACACACACACACACACACACACACACACACACAGGTGCTGATGCCCCTCGTTGTCCCCCAGCGCTCCCAGTGTCACAGGAAGTTCTCGTAGACATCATTGGGTTCCTGCAGTCGCACGTGGGGTCCCGACACCTCCTCGTGGGTCACCTGGGGGTTCCAGGGGCGGGCGGCGCGTGGGGAGCCCTGGGGGAGCCCTGTGAGAGACACCAGCTGGAGGGGTCCTGGGGGGGTGGCACGTGTGGGTGACGAGTCCCTGTCCCCTCGCCCTGTACTCACCCCCTGCTCGCTCGGTGCCCAAGATGTTCATGTCCAGCATCTCCCCATCAGCTGGGGGGGCCGGGGGCTCTGGGTGGGCCCTGCAGGGAGAAGGGGGTGTCTGGTGGTGATCTGGGGACAGGAGGAAGGGAGTTCACAGCTGGAGCCCCCACTCACCTGTCCTGGGGCTTCCTGTGAGCTGCAAGGAAAAGAGGGGGCAGTGATCACAGTGTCCAGGGGACCCCTGAACCCCCACCAGAGCCCTGATTCGCACCAGATCCCTGAGCCCCCCACATCTCCTGAGCATCCCCAAAGACCTCTAGAACCCCTAAAGAACCCCTAAAGAAACCAATTACCCCACACCCATCTGGGCCCCCTGGCAGGGAGGGGGACCACCCAAACTCCCCCAGGAGCCCTGAAGACTCCTCCAACATCCCTGCACAACTTTCCAAGACTTCCCAAACCCCAAGGAGCTCCCAGTAACCCCCCCTCAATATTCAGCAAGGCCCTCCCAGGATGCATCAGGAGCTCCCCCAAAGACCCTACAAAAGCCCCCCAAAAGCCCCAGAACCCATAGCCCAGGTCACTGGGGGCCCAGCCATCCCCACCCACAATTCAGAGTCTGTGGGTGCCATCCCATCACCCCCCCACACTGGGGGGCTTCTAACAGCCTCTCAGCACCCCTTCCCTCCCCATTGTCACCAACCCTTGCAGTGCCACCAGTGGCAGCCCCCGATGACAGCCAGGAGCAGGAGCAGGAACAGAAGGGTTCTGCCGAATCCCACAGCCAGCGCTGGGAATAGAGGGGGACACACTGGGGTCATCTGCCACCCTGGGGGGCCTGCACCTCCTCCTGTGCTCCACTTCAACCCCACTTGTGCCCCATCCCCTCTGTGTCACAACCAAGGACAGAGCAGGAACAAAACGGGGTCACCTGGGGATCCCAGCCCTTCACAGTGACCCTGAGTGACCCCACCTGTGCCACCCCCAATCCCTGTGGTGTCCCCATCAGGTTCAGAGCCGGGCTGAGTGCCCGGAACACGCGGTGCCGTCCAGCT
>NW_020961416.1:3118-6347 GCF_003031625.1 Empidonax traillii | reverse complement strand
AATGTTACAGCTCTCAATGACACACATGGTACAAGAAAGTCCAGTCCCCCAAAAGGTTTTTAGCTTTATGGAGAATTCTTTTTTCTCTGGTGCAAGGTCAGCCCTGACCTTCTGCCCATGGAAGGGTAGAGCAATGGAATGTTCATGGCTGTTTCAAAGAGGAATTAGAGTTTCCTATCCTTAACTCCTTCAAGCTTTCTACCCACCTGGTTTCACTGTCAGTTGTGTCCCACTTCCAAAGGTCACTTTCCAGCTGGATCCTGAATTCACACAGTGATACATTCACTAACAAAAACCACGCCCAACTTTGGGGCCACACAAATACCTGTGTTTTTCAAAAGAGAGCAGGAGGGAAGACAGATGTCATCCTTGTTCCTGTACCTTTGACTCTGAATTATGATGTCTTTCTAGCTGCATACCTCTGAGCTTCCCACAGAACTTCAGATAGAAACAATTCTGAAGGCAGTAGAAAACCAAGCCCAGTTCCCTCTTAGCATAAAGCAGCTGAAGTTCTTGGACAGGTTTTAAGCAGAATGATTTTGGGCATGGTTAAGAGACAGGAGAATCTCAGCCTTGCACTTAGAATGTGAAATAACTATTTGCTTTAAGATGTACCTGATCTCAAAATTAGTTTTGTGCCTGTCCCAAAGGTGACTTTTCAGGAAGACAGTTATCCCACAGTACATATACTGTATACTTTCTATCTATGTACTTTATACAAAAACTGTAAAGGAGAGAAGCCCCAGCCTTTAACAGCCAGAACAGGCTGTCAGACCTTTCAAAGGGAGATGAAATTTCCACCACTTTTTAAACAACTAACATAGCTCTTTCCAAAACTTCTCATGGTCTAAAAGAGGAGTCAGATGAGCCAGCTAGTCAAACTCAGAAAGGAACCAGAAAGGGACCAGACCCATAAAAGAAAGAAGCCAAGAAAAATTAGGCAGAAGGAAACTTCCAAAGAAAACCAGTTTAAGGTCCTATTTTTTCTTGTTTATTCAGTTGTCAACAAACCCAGTAAGGGATCCAAACCCAAGTCCCAGAGACCAGCTCTGTCTAATATTTTGAGTAAACAAAGGCTATTCATCAACACTAATCTCAAATACACTCCCCTTCAGGGTGTCTCCTGACTGACTGACTGACTGACTGCTGGCACAACACAAAGGCCATTCACTGATTTTCAGCAGAAGAGCAATTTCCAAGCTGTTCCACTCCAGACACACGACAAAGAGGTTCGAAGGTAATTGTTCAGAAGGTGACCTCCTTCCCCATTCCCCCTGTGCTTCATATCAAAAAGAAGCTTTTTTGCATTTTGAGGAAGATCTAACAAAAGACCTAAAAGACTCAGTCTGCCCTAACCCTGTTGGTGAAGAGATACCTACTGGGCTTTATCAGCAGCCTGGTTCCTCTTCCAAAGCTCAGTCTGTCTGCATTTCCTGAAGAAACACCGTGAAAAGCTCCCCTACAAAAACCCAATCCTCTTCTGCACGTTTCAGGTGCCGTGGCAGGAGACATGATTAGTCATTGCAATAAAACTCTATGTGCAAAATGCCTCTTCAAGATCCCTACAAAAGGGGGGCTGGGTTGTCTCTTCTCTGTCTCCTCTCGGGTTTTGTGTCAATTATTTTTATGGTTTAGGAAAGATGAAGTGCCCTGAACATGGGATGCTTTGTCATTGGAGGAATAAATTAAGACCCCCCTCCAAGAGGGAAATCATACATCTATTACCATCTATTTTCAAAGCTGTGCACTGGAAAGAGAGAGAACTGTTACCAGAAGCACTTCATGCCCCAGTCCTGAAGAGTTTTGCAGGGGAAGATGTCACTGGGCAGTCAGAATAACTGGCAAGGTCACTTGGCCCAGAATTTCACAGGAGCAGAACTTCTGCAGACTCTTCTCTCTCTGTTAATGCATATTAAATCACTTTTTTGTGGGACAGAGACTTGCCAGTTCTCTGAAAGACCATCTTCTCCTTCCTGCTTCTTGCTCCCGTAATTCCACACACGGGGAGCCCTCGAGGTGCTCTTCAGAAGAGATAAATGGGAAAAGCACAAGGAAAATCCATTCTCTTCTACAGTCTGCAGTATCTCTTTCTACCAAGGAATACCATGAAGGTCGAGCAACTTGAGCAATGAGACAGCTCCACAGTCTGGGGAAAGATTTCCCTCTCTCGGGCACCTCCCTTGATTTTCATGGTTTCCATTGTGCTGGGAATGCAGTCCTTGCTGCCTCTGTGTGAGTAGAAATTACCTGTAATTACTGGGAGCACCCCTCCCATAACAGCTGCTCTCCAGGAACTCTCAGACCTCACAAAAAACCCCAGATTTCTTCTTGCTGCTGAGATTACACTCAAGGGTCCAGCCACATTATCATTTCATCCCTCCAAAGAGTAGATATGGAAGGAGATTCCCCCCCTCCCCAGGATAATTACACAAAACCAGTTCTAAGTATCAGGTTCTCCAACACTTTTCAAAATACTTCTCTTCAGATCATGCACTTACTTGGTTGAACACTGAGCCTCGTTCCTTTGCCAAACTGCACCTTACCATAGCTGCCTCCTGAATTCACACATCATTTAATTCCTTTGCAAAAACCTTTCCTGTTCTGCAACAAAACGGGCAATCTCCTGATGTGTGATAATTTCTGGACAGGAATAAACTAAGATAATCCCATCCCAGACTTACTGAATCCAGCAAAGAAGATCTAGACACATATTTGGAATCTCAATAAGTTGTTTCCATTCTCTAAGCCACCAGGAAAGGAAAATGCTCTCAGCTAAACTACAACCCCCCATTCCTTGTTCCTCACTAAGAGTTCAAGCCATCTATGCTGACTGAAATCTAAGGGAGAGAGAGAAAGACAACTTGCCCTTGCAGTCAGATAATTAACCATCCTCCTAAGGAGTTCCTGGGATGGAAAGGCCCTTTTCAGCTCTTCATTGCATATCCTGGGTGGTCCCACACAGATTTAAGTGGATGACTTGTTTATGTGAGGTTTTTAGACATGCAAAAATGAAGATGTCATGAATGCAACCCCACCTCGATCTCCCTTCTGCACCCAATCTGGCCATAAATCACTCACTGGATCCTGAATAGGGATGAAGTCTCTAGGTGAATTAACCTCCACATTGTGGTGCCCACTTACTAAGAAAACCTTGGGTTTCCTCCTATCATTTTCTACCTATCAATTTTCATTACCAGCATCCCCCTACTTGTATCACAGCCCACGAAAA
>NW_020961416.1:0-2809 GCF_003031625.1 Empidonax traillii | reverse complement strand
GCACCCAATCTGGCCATAAATCACTCACTGGATCCTGAATAGGGATGAAGTCTCTAGGTGAATTAACCTCCACATTGTGGTGCCCACTTACTAAGAAAACCTTGGGTTTCCTCCTATCATTTTCTACCTATCAATTTTCATTACCAGCATCCCCCTACTTGTATCACAGCCCACGAAAAAGTCTCTGCACTTTGTCAGATATTAGCTTGGAATCAAACATCTGGCCCCAAAGGCTCCAGTACAAACCCCACTAGAAAGAACCTCCTGGAAATTGGGAGGGCAGGACAGAATTTAACAGGCACTTGCAGTTCCCCTGCCTGTCTACTCTGCTGCAAAGCTCTGGGATGAACCTGAACTCATTATTCCCAGCTGAACCTCGGGGAGAAGATCTCTAGGCCAGAGCACAAGAACATCTCTGCCTCCAGCTCTGCTGAGTGCTCGGGAGTCCCACGGGACGGACTCTGCTGGGCCTGGGATGTGCCCAAAACTGCTCTGGAGTGAAAGCAAGTGCTGGAACAGGGGTGCTGAAACACTGCTTGTCCTGGAAGACTTACTTGGAAGCACAAACAGACGAGTTCCTCCACCAAAAGTGAACTTCCCATAACCACCAGACACACTGTGAGAAGGTGCTTTCTATAAACCACTGCAGGAGGACTGGAACAGATTCCCAACCACTGCTGAATGACAGGCTCAGCTCTTGCCTTTCCAAAATCTGGAGAGGCCAGCATGAAGCAAAATGTCTTGCTGTGCTGATGATTGCAGCCACAGAAATTTACTTTTGTTCACTGAAATGTTGCTAAACTAAATCTTCTAATAAATGCCATTCATTAATACTTTAGTGTTCACATCAGGGTCTGTAAAAGAAAAAAGGTTTTATATCTCCCTGGTTTTTTCCATTTACGATATTTCAGTTGAAGCCTGGGTACCAAAAGACAGTATTTAGTATTGACACATTGATCTGCAACCATTACTGTGCCAACATATGAATTATAAAACCCCCTAAAGAATTATTGTCTGAGTTATTCCACACCACTGCCCTTGAAAGACACTACCTTTGGGAAGGATTGGCATAAAAAAAATCAGTATTGAAAGGTTTTGCAGTCTTATGGATTCTCATCAGAACAGAGACGAGTTTTCCTATTCCTTCAAACAAATGAAATGCTTAGAAAATAAGCCCCTGGAAGTGTAATTCTTACACTGGTCATGCTCACTTACTTGGTTTTACAATAATTCTTGTTCCTTGTCCAAAAGTTGTTTTCCCAAAGTTTCCTGTATTCACACAGCCAGAAATTGCTTTACAAAAACCTTGCAGAGGAACAGATTTGCTTTTTTAACTCTTCCTTTAATGGAAGAGAAGCTAAGAAGACCCAGTTGGGAGTGGTAAATTGGGGTATCCACAGTTTGTTATGGAATGAGACTCATGGCTTAACTAAAGACATCACCATCAACCTGTTACTCATAACTGTGTGTGTCCCTTTCCTTTCTTCCCTCTTTAAACTAGAAATTGAGTTCCTCCACCAAGGGGTAATTATCACTCCATCTTAGTTATCTATCCACTTTCAGCCATAGAAGCATTTGCAAGGCAATTCCTCACCAGGAAAAAAAACCAGCTGTTTTTACCCTTAGTTTATTCCCATTTCTGAAGGGGAGTTACCAGTTGCAAGGAGAACTCAGAGTAATGGGATCTGCAGTAGTAATAAAAGCTTTCATGGGCTCAGTTTCTACTGGTACCTCCTTTTCTGTAAAATACATGATCAGCTCTGCCCCAAAAGTCAAACTGGTTCTCCTTCTGTGTAAGGACTGTGCCCCCTCCAGTCAGGCAGGAATTGTCTCATCCAAAATATTCAGTGACTAGAGTTGAAAGGAAATCATCTTTGGAAAGTCACCTGCAAGTGGGCACTTCTGGAGAACACCAAGTTCTTACCTACTCCTATCTCCAGTCTGATAATTTGCCTTGGCACAAAAATCCATGCACAGTGGTATTTTCTGAACACTAAAAGTGCTGGTTGGGAAAACACAAAGAAAACTTGTTGGAGGCTAAAGCCACTCAAGAATATTCTGTCAATAGATTTCAGTGATCAGGGTCAGGCAAGGACATGCATGAATTCTTCCCAGCCTCTGATATCCCAATGCTTTTAAATCCTGAGTTCTATATAAATTAAAAGTGACATTTCTTGGACTATTGAAATGTTAGGCACTCACATGCCAATCTCCACTTCTGGAAACTTAAAACAATGCAATTACCCAAATTCTCATTTAAACTCTATGGGGGACTGACAGTGGGTATCTGTGCCCCAAATCTACCTGCATGCAATCCTTGGAACTACAGGCACTTGATTCCTAAAGCCTTTCACCATTCTTGTAGGCTGACATGGCTTAATTTTACACGTATTCCTTATTCCCATTTAAGCTCTTGATTTTCACCTCCACAGTTACACCTTGACAGAACTTTACAAAATCTCGGCTGTGGAAATTCTAATCCATGACAGACTTTTTCTCTCTGCTTATTAAATGCTCTCTCAACTTCTAAAAATAATTGACCCTTCCCACAAACAGGTATTTCCCAGCACTGTCAGCAAATGTGCATGAGTCATGATCTGAGACCTGAGTGAGTCACCTGAAAGTCCTACAACAGAACCAAACCCCTTCTCATCTCCTCTGTCGCTGCCCACAGCCTTGCTCAGACACAGCAAAGGCTGGTCAGTCTGCACGTGCTAAAGCTCTGCCCTGCTCCTGGGGACTGCTGCACTGTCAGCAGGTCAGACACGGCCAGAGCACCTTTGTCTAAACAGCAAATCCTCCCCCTGGA
>NW_020961415.1:4760-6348 GCF_003031625.1 Empidonax traillii | reverse complement strand
ATTAGATTTGGTGTAGTTAGTTGATTGATGAATAGGGTAATCTTTAAAACAAAACCCCAGGCTGTGGGTTTTGGGTATTTCCCTGAAGAGGAGATCAGTGAATGCCTGTTTGGCTCTGCCAAGGGAGCAAACCAGACCTGATCAGTGGAAGCAGGCTGGAGATGGAATGTGGTTAAGGGGGCTTTTCTCCCTCAGCAGTTAAATCTATTGAGAACTTCTTTTAGTGGTAGAGCTGTAACTGTGTTTTCTGTAGATGTGCTGTGACACAATCAGTGCTGCTGGCCTTGGTGTGGAACATGGTGCATGCCAGAAGAGGAGATAAACCACTGGCTGTGGGATTTTATGGGGTTTTTTGATGCCAAGCAGTTTATTCCTCCTCAGGATACAACAAAACTCTTTTCTTACCTTTGGGATCTGAGTGAGTGTAGGTGCTCTCATAATCAGAGACCACAGATGACTGGCCAGTCCCATGGTGTCACCTCTGTAATTGTCTTCGAGGGACAGCAGCACATTTTGGACTGAAATTCAATATCTTTGGAACATGCTTGCCCTGAAGGACATTTCCAAAGTTCTAATGCAAGTCTATAATAGTGCCTCAGTGATTCCCCTTATTAAACTTATCTGGGTATAAACCTCATCAGGGGCTCCCATGATAAAGGCCATGTCTTCATAAAACCCATAAACGTCATAAAAGCTTTGCCCTCATAAACCCCACCCACCTCATAAAAGTGCAGGCCTCATAAAGACACTGCTCTCATAAAGTTCATAAACCTCATAATGGTGCAGGCCTCATAGAGCCCAAACACCTCATAAAAGAGCTCTCAGCATGAAATCTCTGTCTTCATAACACCCTTACATGTCATAATGGTTCTCTCCTCATAAAGCCCATAAACCTCAAAAAGGGGCCATCCTAAAGTGTCTCTCCTCATAAACCCCATGAGGTTAGGGCAGCCTCAGAAGGTCTCTGTGCTCATAGAACCCATCCACCCCATAATGGTGCAGCCTCATAAAGGCACTGTCCTCATCACCCTCACACACCTCACAACAGTGCAGGCCTCACAAAGCCCCTGTCATGATAAGGCCCATAAACCTCCTCATGGGGCTGTCATCATAAAGGAGATGTTCTCATAAATGCCACAAACCTCATAAAGGTTTTGTCCTCATAAAGCCCGTGCACCTTAGAGAGGCAAACATCATAAAGGCTCTGCCCTCATAAACACCATAAATGTCATAAAAGCACCGTCCTCATACACCCCATACACCTCATGATAGAGCTCTCATCATAAAAGATCTCTCTGCATAAAGCCCATGCAGGCCATAAAGGTGCTGTCCTCAGAAAGCCCATACACCTCCTAAGAGGCTCTCCTCATAAAGGCCATGTCCTCATAAACCCCAAACAGTTGCTGCCTAAAAACCTGCAGAGGAAAAAGGACTCCAGGCCCAAATCTCGCCGTGAGCTTTGAGCGGCTGCAACTACAACTCCCGGCGTGCCCCGCGCGGCAAAGGGGGCGGGGCGGGGTCTCTGCCGGCGGGGCGCGCGCACAGCCCCGCGGTGGCTGCCGGGAACGTGATGGCGGCGGCGACAGAA
>NW_020961415.1:0-1398 GCF_003031625.1 Empidonax traillii | reverse complement strand
CACCAGCACATCCACACTGGGGAACGACCCTACACATGTGGGGAATGTGGGAAGAGCTTCAGGAGCAACTCCAACCTGATCGGGCACCAGCTCATCCACACTGGGGAACGGCCCTACACATGTAGGGAATGTGGGAAGAGCTTCAACCAGAGCTCCACCCTGATCAAACACCAGCGCATCCACACTGGGGAGAGGCCCTACACGTGTAGGGAATGTGGGAAGAGCTTCAGGGAGAGCTCCAACCTCCGCAAGCACCAGCTCATCCACACTGGGGAACGGCCCTACAAGTGCTTGCAGTGTGGGAAGAGGTTTAGGGACAGCTCAACTCTCCTCAAACATGAGCGGATACACACAGGGGAGAGGCCCTTCCGCTGCACCAACTGCGGGAAGGGCTTCAACCAGAACTCCCACCTTGTCACCCACCGGCGCATCCACACCGGGGAGAGACCCTACAAGTGTGGGGAGTGTGGGAAGAGCTTTACGCAGAGCTCCCACTTGACCCAACACCAATGGACCCACCAGTAAGGGAAGCCCCAGGAGTGCCCCGACTGCAGGAAGAGCTTCGGCCGCTGCTCCCACCCCAAATGACCCCCCTGATGGTGAGGCAACCCCTGGAGTCCAGTGACTGTCAGTCCATCCCTTTCCACCAGAAAGGGCCAGTCCCCTTTGCCAGGGACAGGTTGTGCCAACAGAACCCTTCTTGGGGGGGGTGTGGAGATTCCTGCCTTGGCTGGGACCCCCCAAGGTCAGTGCTGGGGGTTGAGAGCAGAGATCTCCCCCCGAGCGTTGGTCTGGGGGAGTTCCATCCCTCTCTAATTCATAATTCTTGCTTTGGTGCCAGCTTGAGTAGAATTGCTTCAACAATTGCTTTAGTGTAGAGCTCTGTCCTATCTTATGCTGTACTACTGGTAGTCTTAGTGTTTCTACTGTGCAGTAAATAATTCTGATGGAGATCTTTTGTCTGACCATTTGTAACCCTAAATAATTAATTTCTATCAATAGATGTGATTTGCCATCATTAAAACCTGGGCTTCAAAAGTGGTTCAGTCCCACCTCTGTAATTCCTCTAAACTGAAGGTGTTGGCATAACCCAAGGCTGAGATTGGATCCAGCAACCCCAGCACCCCACAGTCAGTTGAGAGCTCTGGCGGGCACCACCCTTTCCCCACTCCCCTGTGCCCAAAGACCCCCATTGGACCATCAGACCTGCCAGGCCACCCCCCCCTTTTCCACCCTTCTCCCTTTTCCCTCCAATCTTTCATGGTCCTCAATCCCCAGCCCCTCCCAGATCAGTTTAGGGGTCCCAACCCCCACATTTTCCCCTCTCTCCCCCTTTTCCACATCATCCCCCACTCCCCAGCCCCCTCATGCTCAGTTTGGGGCTCCCACCCTGCTCTT
>NW_020961414.1:4616-6348 GCF_003031625.1 Empidonax traillii | reverse complement strand
AATAGGACCAAACTTATCACGCACAAGATGTTTCACAGCCGAAGCAACACCACTTTGCAGAATGTTAATAGTCTGCTGCAACCCACTTCAAAACCAGCACTGTGTGCAACACGGCACATGGAGCTACAACCTGCACTGTCCAGTCTCCCTGTGAACACTAATATCCTGGATTTTGCTGCACCATCAAGTTGGGTGGGGGTTTTTTTGCCCTAAAATCCCTATTTGATAAGCCAAACAGTTAATCTCTAAACACACAATGCATAAAAGGGATCATTTCAAACCAGAAAAATGGAAGACACTTATAATCACCACCGCATTCACATCTGAATGACAGCTAAACATAAAGACACATCAAGCATTCAGCCATCTGGAAAGAAGCTGGTTGTTTAGTTTTTTTCATATTGTGTATTCTCAAACTCTTAAGGCAAGAGTCAGAGGTTGACCAAGACTTCCATTTAGTGAGATGCTCATTTCATATCTACAGCCATTAATGAACTGCACCGTGAACAATAAGCCAGACTCCTCCATTTCATTGCATTCAAAAAGACAGTTGTGTCACACCAAGACAAACAATGTGTGTGTACTGCCAGATGTATTTTACATTTGGGACATCTGAAATTACAAAAAAAAAAAAATCCACCTAGTGTTGTCCTAACATCTGTGAATATGGTTCATTTAACGAAATTATAGCAATAGGTATTTTGTTCTTCCAGACAAGAAAGAATATGATACACACATGACTTCAAAATTCACAATATATAAACACAACCAAGGTGCATACCCAGTCTCTATTCAAAGTTAAATGGTAATAAAAGTTGCTGCAGCAAAACAAACAAGAAAACACACTTCAAGTACAGCTGCCACAGACCCAAGATGACAAGAGGAGGACACAGTCCACCTTTAGCACTAAACTTTTAATAAGACATGAAGGGTCTAACAAGAAAAAGCACCCCAAATGTACAAAAGCAAATCACCTACTCCTTTCAAATTCTGACTTGTGGAAATTACTCTCCCACAACACACAAAATCCAATTTAAACAGAAAATGGGCTAAGCCAACATTTCTCCAGACTCAAGGATTAAGGGGCCAACACTGGCACACTCTGATCCCTCTTACTGCAAGTGCAAGTATGTGAAAAGGATAAGTGTTTAGAACAATTAAGTATAGTTGACAGTTCTGAAAAAATAAGTGGATTGAACACATCAGTAATCATAAGGAGGAAAACACCCCCACAAATAATGTATTTAAAGCGCACAGGCCACGAGTGTTCTTTTTAAGCACTTCTGAGTTGAGTATTCGGAGCAAAAATTAATTCTTAATTTTGCTCCTCACAGAGTCAGTAGAGTGGTTTCTACAAGGGTTTTTCAGGTACAGTCAGCACCTTCCATCAGGCAGCTGCTGCCTGAGAGCTATCCAAATAACTGTTCCTGAAACATTAATATAGAAGACTTCTCTGGATTTTTGAGTGCTACTCTTGCCTCACAGAGATGACTCACCATTTACCATTGACAGGACAAACCCTAATGATAAGATTTATTTTTTCCCCACACACATTTACTTTTTTTCCTCAAAAAAAAATTCATCCTCCTTTTTCATTACAATCTAAACAACACCTGCATCATGACTACTACTATGCAAACATTGGCATTTCTCTATGAACAACATTAAAATGTCAATGAACCTTCTCCTTTTTGTCACCCAACACAACTATTTCAGGTTTCCAGCTCTTTAG
>NW_020961414.1:0-3617 GCF_003031625.1 Empidonax traillii | reverse complement strand
ATGAGTGGAAGGAATGTGGTTTGGAGGCAAACTGCACTTCCAAGTTCACAGTGTATAAATATTTGATGGATGCAATATTATTTCTGCCTCATTCTTTTCCTGAAAGCTTAACAAATACTTTTTTTTTTTTTTCTAAAAGGAAGCCCTCTGGAGTCTTTACTCAGAAAAAAAAAAAATCCTGTATGACTTCTGGCTTCCATACAGGTTTTTACATAGATCAACCCAGAGTTCAAGTTAAAATAAAACTTCTCTAAAGAAATAAGGAGTGAATGGAAGATTTCAAGACTATGTACTTTAAAAGCAGAAGCTTGTTTCAGTTTTAAATAAATTGTACAGGTGAGATGCAATACAATCACCCAGTTTACTGATGATAAAGTACAACGCAGACTAGAGGACCAGAGGCAGTCAGTTAGTCACTTGGTTTTGTCCTGGATAGACTGAGGGAGGGTTTTCATTGCACAACTACTTCTGAGAGAGAAAAAGTACAACTGATCTGTTCTAAACTTAAACTGCTGCAAAACAGCAACATCACCTTGATCAGAATTACTGAAGTACTTCAGGGGTTCTACTTCTAGAAGAGCTACAGACACGGTCACAAGTAGCCTTCTTTACTGCTTCTCCTACTTCTGCACTGGATTTCTGCCCCACATGTGTGGTGTTCAGCATCTAGGATTGATCAAAAACAATTCTGAGATGAAACCACTCCATCAAAATCCTTACTGAAACAGTTAAGAAAGCCATGCAGAGAAAAAGTTGCAGCTGGCAGAGAGAAAATTTTAATAGTTGCTCAAGCAGGGATCCATAAGAAAGACGTCCTGCAACTTATCTCTAGGCAGGAATAGCAGGGTTGGATGGTACATGCAATTCTGACAAGCTATGGAGGAAGAACTTAGTTAAGCCAAGTTCCAGGTCACATATTGTCTTCTTCATTCATGAAACTCATCACTTACAAAAGGTCTGTATCCAAATCAGCCTGCAGCCAACACTTCCAATAACAGCAAAGTCTTACAAACCTCAGATTTGCAGTCTGGTTTCACCACTGGCTTGTGCTTGGAAATAAAAGAATTGTCAAGCAGTGAATGTTAATGGAAAGCTGTCTAACACTCAAAATATTATCCAACAAATGAGTATCACAGAGAATTAAAAAAAAAAAAAAGAAAAAAAAGAATTACTATCATAATTTTGGACAAAAGTCAGAGCAGGCAAACTGTGTCACTAAAAACTGCATTCAACAACGAATGCCTGACCTAGAGGAATTGAAGTGAATGGTACCTACATTAAGCAGTGGTTAGACTCCTTAAAACATGGAAAAAATGGAAGAATTATAGCACAAATCTCCTACATGCAATTCTGGTCTTAATCACCATTAATAACATCCAGCACTGAAAGACTAACAAAAAAAAAAAAAAAAAAGAGAAGAAAGGCTAGGAAAGACCACATGCCCTAAAAACTTCTAGTTTGAGGAGAAACACAAGTAGGGAGCTACCTTATGATGGACATCGCCAAAATCTGTAAAGACACGAGGCAGTCTGCCTGTCCAACAGGCACACCAGCCAAGAGGAAGCTGCAAAGCAGGTACAAACACCTTTTCAACCAGTCACCTTCTGCAGCAGCTGCAGATCACCCCTAAACTTACTGGGAGGACAGAGCCCTGCAATGGCAGCTTTCAAGGACACGGGAAAACATCACCTTACCAGCACCTCTCACAGGTATGAAATGTCCAAATGAAAAAGAAATAACCCTCAAGTGTAAGATGGTCTGCAGGTGGGTGCTCAAGAGTCTGGACACAGAACAAATCCACCATATACACGGGACTAACCCATCAGGATTCAAAGGTCCAAACAGAGACACGCTGGATTCTAACTTCTTTTGAACTGGAGCTAGTTTTGGTTGACCTGTACATTGACACCCAAATTAAAAGACACAGGAGATGATTATATAAAGTACTTTTGTCTCCTCTCAGAAAATCTGTAACTTAGATATTCAGGTTTGCCAATAAAGTGCAACTCAACTGTTGATGGATTAATGAGAATGAGATGATATGTTCTACAACAATCTGAAGGTCTTCTAAGGTTCTAAGAAAGAGAGATTAATAGAAAAGTACAAGAAGAAAGCCACACAATTTTCCAGGAATGTAGATCTCTGTTTCTTCAGATTGTATCTAATTCTCCTTTAAGCATTCCATTTTCTTACACTGATTGAGAAATTACTTCATTTTTTCAAGGAAAATGATGGGGACGGTGCATGTTATGATTCACCAGTAGCTAGTATTCTATTGGTAATCTGAAAGACATTTTATCAGATAATCTACTGCAAAACCATTTGTCTCCATAGAGCCTCATCTTTGAAGCCAAATCCCTGGCCAGGAAAAATAAACAAGAGAGTCCAGTGCCAGGTGTTTGCCCCTACCCATCAGACTGCACTCTGTGATTCCAAACACCAGCCTTTGTCAGTGCCCAATCATCCAGCCTCCTCCCCACCTACCCTTCATACCAATGGTACCCTCACCACAGGCTATAAGAAGTATGTTCACTCAAACATTCTGTAGTTTTCTTTTTCCCACATGTACCAAACAATAAAGAAAAACAATGAGGTAAGAAGTCTCCCTGTGGCAACAAATGCTGCCAATGCATTCTTATGAAACCAATGAGCAACTTGTCTAAGCCTCCCAGTTTGGGAGCATTCCCAAGAGGGAATCCAGCACTGGAGTAGAGCTGTGGCACCTGCCACAACAAAGCAAAGTCATCAGTTCTGAATGGATGTACTTACTGGTGACATAAAAATTACAGGTTTACACTGGAAAGTAAGAAATTTTGATTACATTAAAACACTACAACAGTTCACTTTAATGGAGGTGTGTATAGCACAATCATTAGGCATAAAAAGAAAACCCCCAAACACTTACAGAATCAAGTCTTACATATTTTCTCTTTAAGTGAGGATAACAGTCCAAAAAAGTTCTATCCGGTGCAATCAGTAATTTCTTATAACACAAAGTTCCCTTTACCAGTAAGTTACTGAAGTAATCCTAAGGACATAATAAAGTACTGGTGATAAGACTGACAGACCTACCAACAACGTACAACCTGAGGGGAACAAAAAATAGTTATATTAATGACCATATTACACAAATACTGCAGGGGTTTTTTTCCCCAGAAGTTCTTGCAACATGGTGATTTTATAAATTTCTCATATGAAGCAGCTTTCTGAGTTTACCAATGTATTTGGGACACTACATGGCCCGTGGAATTCACAAGACCATTTCTATCAATAAGTCTCTCACATGAGCCTGTCACTTCTGTTTAGTCAGCTCCCTGACATAAAATGGGCATACCCTTATGCACAGGCAAGATTCAAGAACGAAATATAAAAATACAAAGCAGAATCTGTTTTCAATTATGCTAATTGCTCAAGACCTTCAGCATTATCATATTCATTAAGGATGAAACACAAGCACATCCTAATAGGGGGCTAAAGGGAGTTTACAATAATGAAGCAATAGGTCTTCCCGCCTAGGAAAGCTGCAGTTCTGACATTCTAATCATTAGGAAAGCCTAAAGAATGTTTTGCTCAACGGGGGAGGAAATCTGCTGCCTCAGTAACAGGACGGAAGACAG
>NW_020961413.1:12296-13926 GCF_003031625.1 Empidonax traillii | reverse complement strand
AGGCACATCCCTTTGCCCAGGGCAGTGTGTCCAGGCTGCCTTGGCCACTTGCAGATCCCAGCCTGGGATCCCTGCAGGGCCCTGAGCTGGAGGGGCTGCTCTGCAGAGGGAGGGGCTGTGGCACCCTGGGCTGAGCCTGCACTGGCCATGCTGGTCAGGCTGGCAAGCAGAGCCAGCAGGATGGGGATCCCTCCTCTCCCCCCTCTTCCATCTCCCTGGAAGGCTCAGGAGCAAAGAACAAGCTGGGCAGGACCATGGGCTGTTTGCAGTGGCACAGAGGGCAGGGCAGGGCTCCACTCCATCCAGCCTGTGGGCTGCAGAGTTCTTCAGGACACCCTCCTGGAAAGCCCAGCCCTGGCTCTGGTCCAGCCCTCCCTGAGCTGGGCAGGCACAGGGGGAGTTCACTGCAAGTGGCCTTGTTCTTGACACCAACCTTTTAAAAAGAACAGAGTCTTCAGGAACTGCCCAGGGGGATCCCCTTTCCTGATGGAAATGATGTTAAGGAGCCCAGCTCTGTGCCAGCAGTGCCAGGGCCTGTCCCTGCCCATGGTCCCAGCACTGACCCCCAGCAGTGACTGAGCTGCCAGAGCACTCAGGCCTTGTGCAAGGAGCAGAAAGGAGAGGGAGGCAGTGGAAAAAGAGCAGCTCTGAAAAGCCCAAGAGCTGCTGCTCCCTGGCAGTGCTCCTGTCCCAGGACTCTTTACCCCTTCTCCTCTGCACACAGGCACTGCCCTCCAGCTGCAGGGAAGTTCTTGGAGAAAGAATCTGGAAGAAAGGATTCAAGTCTTTTTTTATACTCAAAGACTGTGATTCCTCGTGTACAGAATACAAAGGCAGGATGTTTAAACAAGAGGTTGCTGCAGGACATTTTATTTTGTTTAAATACATTCAGGTAGTGATTCCTCATTTACAAAATTTTGGGTTGAATTAAAGAGGGAGAGAGTCAATTATATATGGGATGAAGAATAAATTTCGGTGTTAACAACATTAAGAGCGGAAAAATACAGGAAATTTTCCCCACTGGCACTCTCAAAGTTTTAGATGGCAGGCTGGGCCAGTGAAGGGTTACACAGTGAGTGTTCTGCAGAAGATAAGAGGCAGGTTATTGCTCCTGAAAAGCATCCAGTCATCATTGTCCTTATGGCATCCCTGAGCTCCTGGTTCCTCAGGCTGTAGATGAGGGGGTTCAGGGCTGGAGGCACCACCGAATACAAAACTGACACAATCAGATCCAGGGATGGGGAGGAGATGGAGGGGGGCTTCAGGTAGGCAAAAATGATGGTGCTGAGAAACAGGGAGACCACAGCCAGGTGAGGGAGGCACGTGGAAAAGGCTTTGTGCCGTCCTTGCTCAGAAGGGATCCTCAGCACAGCCCTGAAAATCTGCACATAGGAGAAAATCATGAAAATGAAACAACCAAACCATAAACAGGCACTAACCCCAAGGAGCCCAATTTCCCTGAGGTAGCCTGAGTGTGAGCAGGAGAGCTTGAGGATGTGAGGGATTTCACAGAAGAACTGGCCCAGGGCATTGCCCTGGCACAGGGGCAGGGAAAATGTATTGGCTGTGTGCAGCAGAGCATTGAGAAACCCAGAGGCCCAGGCAGCTGCTGCCATGTGGGCACAAGCTC
>NW_020961413.1:7534-9850 GCF_003031625.1 Empidonax traillii | reverse complement strand
TGCAAGAGCCACTGGCAGCAACTCACCTGCACTGCTCTGCAGCCACAGCCTTGCCGTGCCAAAGGGCTGCCAAGGTTCCTCCCCTGAGCAGCTCTGCCCTGTCCTCCCAGCCCAGGATCCCTTTCACCTCCTGCTCCCTTCTCCTGCCTGCCCTTGCTGCCTGCAGCTCCTGCCCTGCTCTGCCATAGGACCACTTCCTCTGCCCTGCAGGCACTGGGAGAGCCCTTCTGAAAGATCCTACAAGCTGTGGGATGTGGCAGCTTTAGCAGATCCCTGCAGGAAGGGAAGTTTCAGTGTCCTCCAGCCAGAGAATTCTTCCTTCAAATCCTGGGAAGGTTTCTCCTGCGGTGAGAGCTCAGTCCCCTCCCAGCCCAGGCTGCCTCTCACCTCTCTGCCTTCTCTCCTGTGCCCTGGGTGCTGCAGGCAGTGCCCTCAGCCCTGCTGGGCTGTGCAGAGGAGCTGCTCAGCAGCAGAGCTGTGTCTTTGGAGCTGTTCTTGGTTGCCAGGAGCTCCCTGTGCGCCAGGAGCCCGGCCCAGCTCAGCAGCACAGCAACAGCCCCAGGCATTTCATCAGCCCTGGGGGCTTTGGGGATGAGTCCCTGAACATCAGACCCTGAGGAGAGTTGCAGGAACCTCTTGAGGAACCAAAGTGAGATTCAAACTGGAAAGTTTCTTGTAGTGTTAATGGGTCCCACTGAGGGATCCAACTGAGAAAAGATCTTGTTAGAGCACAAAGCTGGAAACTTTGATGAGAGATCAGAGAATCACAAAATCATCAAGGTTGGAAGAGAACTTTAATATCTGTTTGTCCAACTGTCAACCAGAACCACCATAATCATTCTTAAACCATAGACAGATGCTATCTGAATGCTTCCAGAGACACAGTGACTTTTCTAGGAATCTTTTTCCAGTACCGAAACATTTAGTGAAAATGAATTTAGAGGTTCAAGATGCACTGTTTCTAAAAATGGCACTAAACCAATCAAAGACTGTCAAGAAATATTAAGGTCCCTCAAAGATCCCACTTCAATGGGCATGGTTAAGGTGTCTCCCAGTGTAGGATCCAACACGCACAACAAATCCCTACTAACTGAAATCCTGGCAGTGCAACAACAACAGAAGGAGGCTCCGTGTCACCACTGCTGGAAAACACATTTTAACTGGGACTGCTCCATCTAATAATACAGGGTTAACAGTTATCCCACAGTCAGTGACTGTAGACAACCCTAAGGCATTAGAAGTGACTGTAAAAGCTCTATTTCCACCCGTGGAGCCAGACACAGAAACACCCATTGCCAATTTAACCCCCATTGCTGTAGGGGGGGACACTTTGGACTCTGTGCCGATGGTCCAGTGGTCACAGTCCGTTTTACTCCATCAGCCAATGCTGACCTGCAGGGCATTTTTTCCCAACACTGACCAATATGCTCAAGTTCAAGGTCTTACAGACACAGGAGCAGATGTCACAATCTTTGTGGAGAGTGACTGGCCGAAGGAATGGAGCACTACGGAGCCCTGCATCGACATCAAAGGGGTAGGAGGAGCCCAGACAGCGCTCCAAAGTGTCTCCACTTTACTGACTGAAGGACCAGAAGGTAAAACTGCCTCAGCAAAGCCCTATGTCCTTAATATCCCAATGACCCTCAGGGGAGAGATATGGTAGGACAATGGGGAGTCCAACCAACTCCCTCAAATTTAGTTTAAAGGCCACTGGTGATCAGCAATCTCCTGCCCTCACATGGCTCTCTGTCCAGCCAGTCTGGGTGTCCCAGTGGCCCCTAAAGGGAGAGAAATTGTGGCAAATCAACCTACTAGTACATGAACAAGGAGCAAAGGGACATTACGTACCAACTGATAGTCCCTGGAATTTCCCCATTTTTACCATACAGAAGTCCAATGGACAGTGGAGACTGCTACAGGGTTTAAGAGAACTCCATAAAACAATGGAGCCAATGAGGGCTCTCCAGGCTGGACTTCCATTACCGACAATGATACCTTCAAAATGGGCTCTTGTTTTTATTGATAGAAAACATCCTTTTTTTAACATTGCATTAAACCTAAAGACTCTTGAAGGTTGGTGTTTACAGTGCCTTCCATCAACGCAGCAGAACCATCTCAGCGCTATCCCTGGACAGTCCTCCCACAAGGAAGGAGGAACAGCCCCTCTGTTTGCCAAAGAGTCGTTGCAGACGTGTTATCACCAACCCATCGACAGTGTCCCGATACCATCGTATCTCACTCTAGGGACGATCTCTTGCTGGCAGCGCAATCCGAGGGACAACTCCTGCAAGTGCATTTGTCTGTGAAAACTGCACT
>NW_020961413.1:3522-7273 GCF_003031625.1 Empidonax traillii | reverse complement strand
ACGTGTTATCACCAACCCATCGACAGTGTCCCGATACCATCGTATCTCACTCTAGGGACGATCTCTTGCTGGCAGCGCAATCCGAGGGACAACTCCTGCAAGTGCATTTGTCTGTGAAAACTGCACTATTGACACATGGTCTGAAATTGCACTGGGGAAAGGACAAGTGACAGTTCCATGGAAATACCTCGGATTTCAAATGAAGAACACCACACTTCAGCCCCAGACTGTTATTTTACCCACTGACATCCAAGCTTAATCAGTTGGGTTAGGCCTCTGTTAGGTGTAACAACAGACACCCTGAAACCGCTCTTTCAGCTCCTGGAAGGGGAGGCAGACTTAACCTGTCCTCAGTGCTTAACACCAGCAGCCCTGGCAGTATTACAGGAAATAAATCAAAGACTGAGTTCCTGTCAGAGTCAAAGAAAAGTGTGTGGGTTACCTGTTGTTTTAGTAATTTTTAAAGGTATCAAACAACTTTATGCTGTAATAGGACAATTGGATGTAAAAGGCAAAGATTTCTGTTATGGGAATGGGTTTCTTTAGGCTTCCGGTTTTCCAAATGCATTACAACATATCCTGAGATCCTCTCCAAAGTCTGCCACAAAAGCAGATTGCAGCTTTGGAAACTCCTGGGGAAGGATACAGATGTTATCTATGTTCCTCTGTCTACTGTTCAACTAACTCAATTGCAGATTCATAGCTCTGATTTTCAGTTAGCCATTGCTGATTACAGGGGTCAATTTTCATTTCACCTTCCGTCTATTCCTTTTTTGCAGCTGCTGGCCCTTACTCAGCCAGAGCTAACACACAACTATTCTCCTGTTCCACTAACAAGTGCTAGAACTGTGCTCACAGATGGTTCTGGCAGAACGTCTAAGGCAGCAGTCACCTGGCTCAGAGCAGGAAAATGGGAATATGACACGCACAAGGTAAGAGGTTCCTCTCAGATAGCAGAGCTCTCTGCAGTCATACCTGCATTTCAACTATTTCCAGAGCCTTTAAACATTGTCTCCCATTCAGCCTCTGTCATCAGAGCAGTCCAAAAAATTGAGAATTCATACATTAAAGATAACTCCCAATTACAATTAGCTTATATGTTCAAATCATTAGTGTATGAAATTAGTCATCATAAACACAAATTCCACATAATCTACATTTGTTCTCACACTTCTCTCCCAGGGCCCATCCCATCAGGAAATCATGAGGCAGATCAAATAGCTGATACAGGGCACCTTGCCCAAACTGCAGTAGTTTCAAACAATTTCAAGAAAGTAAAGTTGCCCCACAGCTTTTTTCACCAAAATGCAAAATTTCTCAAAAAAACATTCCACCTTACACTATCCCAAGCCAGAGCAATTATTTCTGCATGCCCTGACTGCCGGAGACTCACTCCTCTACCATCTGAGAGGGTAAACCCTTGTGGAATTAACCCATTGGACATCTGCAGTCAGACATAACGCATTATTCACCATTTGGAAAATTAAAATACATCCATGTGTCCATTGACACGTGTTCTGGTGCCATTGCAGCAGCAGCACATGCAAGAGAGAAGGCCCAAGATGTCAAAAAACACCTTCTATCTGCAATATCAGTCCTTGGCATCCCCAAAATGATAAAAACAGATAATGGACTGGCACACACTTCTTACTCTTTCAAAGAATTTTTCAACATGTGGGGCATCTCCCATGTCACAGGGATCCCCCACTCCCCCACTGGTCAAGCAGTGCTAGAGCGTGCTCATCAAACACTCAAGGATATGTTAACCAAACAACAAAACACCACAATCGGACTGAGATGGTGAGTGTGGCAATGGTTGGGGTTTGGTCGATGTGCTGCTCAAGTCATGCTTTGATTTTGGTTTCCTTTCTTGGAGCTGAGGAAGAGAAGAACCCAGGGACTGCAGGAACCCCTGAGCCAGCCCAAGGGACGTGCTTTTGGAAGGTGGATGCACAGGCCCAGCTCTCTGCAAGATAAGTGGAGGGCTCTGAGCCAGAGAGGGGATGAGAGCCGGGTACAGGCTTGGGAATTGCCAGGAGGGCTTTTGAAATGAGCATAGGGAAGAACAAGTCTAAGAACAAGTCCCTTAGGAGAGGGAAGCAGAGAGGTTGAGTTTTGACCCCAGCACTGGGGTGTGAAGGGCAGAGAAGAGAATCTCCCCCATGTAAGATTCTTGTGGGTCCATCTTTGCAGTTCTGACAGGCACTGCTTGTCATGGCCTATCCTCTCCATTCCAGAACAGGCCCTGCAAGCAAAGAACCAACACCCCACACCAAAACAGTCAGACCAACCCATGTGCTTTGAGCCCTTTTGTGATGTCACGGCCTATTCTGTCCATTCTGGAATAGCCTGTGGATACCAAAAAACCAAGCCCCTACCATGTGACAGTTCAACCCTATCCGTGTTCCAAAGACCCCTTTGTGATGTCACAGCCCATCCTCTCCATTCCGGAACGGCCCCTGGCAACCAAAAAGCCAACGTCCCAAAACCCCAGAATGCAGCCCCATCCGTGTGTCCTGGGTACCTTTGTGATGTCACAGCCCATCCTCTCCATTCTGGAATAGCCCCTGGAAACCAAAGAATCAACGTTACAAAATGTCAAAGTGCAGCCCCACCCATCTGCCATGGGCCCGTTTGTGATGTCACGGCCTTTCCCCCAGGAAAGAAAGCCTGTAACCTTTGGCTTTGAGGTTCAGTTGGTGGGGCACCTGGGCACTCCACGGGCAGCATGAGCTTTCTGTCCTGCCACCTTTTGTCTGGGAAGAATGTTTGACCATATTTAATGTTGGGAGTCTCACTAGGAAGTTCAGTGCAGGGCTCCTGTCCCAGTTTAAAAGAGACACAGGTGTTTTTCAGAGGATGAGGTATGAGAAAAGATCAAAACTCCTCCCTGTAAGCAATTAAAAATCTAAAATTAAGAGGGTCCGGTTGAAGGAAAACAAATTATGGAAAAGGAAAAATAACAGCCCTTTATTAAAAGATATGTATGTATTGGCATAAACAATGAAAGAAAACAAGTAAAATAACCAAACAATACTCCTATACCCACCCAAAAATCCCCTTCAAAACCAACGAATAAACAAGCAAAGGACAAAAAGTAAATCATTCAGTTTGTGCCCTTTGGTGCAATTCTAACCACAGGCAACAGGGGGTGCCGTTGGGTCACTAAAGATGCAGAGCTTGTAGTGTCCTGTGCCAGTCACCAGGGGGCGCTGTTGGATCACTGGAGATGCTGAGCCTGCAGTTCTTTATGATGGCCAGCAGGGGGCGCTGTGGAATCACTGGTCATTGCCATGTGTGGGGGTAACACCCTCTGGGGTGTGTTGGAGAAACCAAAAATGGGTTTCCCTCCCCTTCCCCACACACACTGGGAAAAGGGGAGAGAGAGAGAGGGGGGAGAGAAAAAACCAAAAAACCAAAAAAGTCCTCCAAAATGGGAAAAAAACTTTATTCTATTCGGCTGGTTGAATTGTGTGGTTTAGTTTTCCTTCTCCCTTTGATGTGCACAAGGATCACAGCTAAGAAAAGAAATCAACGGGAACAGGGAAGGGGGAAAAAAAAAAACTTCCCCAATAAGTTCCTCTCTGATGAAAATCCAAGCAAGATCCACAGCAGGCAACCAGGCTGAGAACAAAAAAACAGCACTGAGATCTCCTCTGACCTTGTTCCAGCCTCAGCAGAAAGCCTGAACTCCTTCCCCCGTTTCCCAGGGAACAAGGAAAAAAAAAAAAAAAAAAAAAAAAAAAAAAAA
>NW_020961413.1:0-1158 GCF_003031625.1 Empidonax traillii | reverse complement strand
GATCCTTGCAGGCCAGGAGTGCAGGCACACAAAGGCTCTGGGCAGTGTCACAATGGTCCCCTGATTCCATGAGACAACATTCCTAATTTACTGTCCAGACCAGAGGGAAATCACAGGAAGGGCCATGGTTTGTCAGGACTTGCTTTATCTGAGGGAGCCCCGGGGGGCTTTTGGTGCTGAGTCCTTGAAGCTCAGGTACTGAGGGGAGATTGTGCAAACCTGTCCAAAAGGGAAAGTCAGAAGGAAAACCCAAAGTATCTGGAAGCATTAATGGGTCCCAATTAGTGTCACTACTGACAAAGATTCTCCAGGGACTAATTAAAGTAGATAATTTGAGGCTATGATTGCACAAACCTCTTCAAAACTCAGAATCAAAAGAAAAGGCAAAGTACCTTAACAAACCTGTGTTACCTTGAAGCTTTAACAAGCCCCACTGAGGGCCATTCCTAACAAAGTGTCTCAAGGGACTCCTTAGAGCAGATAATTGGAGGCCATTACTGAAGAAACCTCTCAAAGACTCACTGTCAAAAAGAAGTGTCTTAATAAATTTACCTTGAGTTCCTTGAAACATTTATGAGCTACAGTGACTGTCACAACTGATTGAGAATCCCAAGGGACTCATTAAAGCAGATAATTGGAAGCCATAACTGAACAAACCTCTCAAAAACTCACTTTCAAAAGGAAGAGTTCCTTCAAAACCCTTGAGTACCTTGAAGCATTAATGAGCCCCACTGAGTGTCACTGCTGACAAAGTCTCTCCAGGGACTAATTAAAGCAGAGAATTGGAGGCCATGATAGCACAAACCTCTTCAAAACTCAAAGGAAAAGGCAAAGTATCTTAACAAACCTGTGGTACCTTGAAGCTTTAACAAGCCCCACTGAGGGCCATTCCTGACAAAGGCTCTCAAGGGACTCATTAGAGCAGATAATTGGAGGCCATGACTGAACAAACCTCTCAAAGACTCAGTGTCAAAAAGAAGTGTTTTAATAAACCCTGAGTGCCTTGAAGCATTAATGACCCACTGAGGGTTGTCACTGTCTGGGGCTCTCAAGGGACTCGTTACAGCAGAGAATTGGAGGCCATGGCTGCACAAACCTCTCAGAGATGCAAAACCAAAAGCAAACCCCCAATTGCTCTGAAAATCCTGCAGGCCCTTG
>NW_020961412.1:0-6348 GCF_003031625.1 Empidonax traillii | reverse complement strand
AAAAAAAAAAAAAAAAAAAAAAAAAAAAAAGAGAAGAACATTTGAGATAAAAAGGGAAATAAAGCTTCCAGAACACATAACCTTGTTATAGGAGCAGTTAAAACTGGCTTACTTGGCTTTGTGCAATTCCTTCTCTGAGCAGGAAGCTGGGAAGAGGGAGGCTGGAGATGAGGAATCCAGGAGCGCCGATTTTGCCACCAAGCTGTTCACAAACTCTGTGAAGTGACTGTCCACCTCCTTCATGAAAGCTGGCTTCAGTTGCTGCCAGAGTGAAAACACAGCACGGAATTGTTTAACTTGCTGGATACATTTTCCTACAATATTTATATTCCCACTTATCCCGGAGCAGGACAGAGCAAGGCATCAAGAAAACGTTCCTGCCAACAGATCAGGGGCTCATCCTGGCCTGTTCACACACCTCAGGACTTGGAATAACATTTCTGTTTCTCTATCAGATGCACCACAGAGAAACAAAGCAAACATACTGATCTTCACACACATGTCTGCAGGGGCAGGTGTTTCTCCTATTTTAAAGTGTCAACTTAAAACCTGAGTCCCAGAAAACATTCCTCAGTTTTAACCACGTGTACATCCTTAGTGTCCAAAACTGGGAACCAGCAAGTTCAAGAATTCGTGGGATGAAATATCCCAGTTCAATCCCCTGCACTCCCTTTTCTTCTCACAGCTTTATACAGGTTGTCTTCTCTATTAAAAGCCAGTTATGTCACAGCTGCACCATTTATAGCCTATTCATATTCTTCATCTCTCATTTTAACAGACAAAGGCAACTTCTGAAGTAGCTGGTTCAGTATAGAATAAATAAGCTTCACCAGTGCTTAATGAAACAGAAGCTCTTAGAGTGTGGTTGCTCTTAGATATTGCTTTTCTGGGAGGCAGAGGGTTGTCTCTGCAAGAGATATGGATTTGTTCCTTTACAAACAGGAGGAAAAACCCCAAATATTGAGTACTTGGGAATACAACCTGTAACAGAAGCCACTTGTGCTCTCTACTTTTACAGCACGCACGCACATACCCCCACCAAAAAACGCCAGAGAGAAATTCCTGCTTCTCTTGGAGGGCTCAAATTTCTGTGCCAAACAAAGCACTATTCATTCCCAACAAAACAGTGTCTTTTTTTTTTTCTTCTTTACAGTGTCTCCACTTTTTTTTCAGCCTAATCTCTTCTCAATGAGAGTTTAATGTGGTATTCCCCTGAAGAACCTCTTCCCCTTAGCTGGCACTCTGCTGGGATTGCCTCCTCAGGGCTGATACCAGCACGTGCAGGTGTTTGGATTGGGAGAGCAGGGCATGAGTTCTCAATAGATTAAATAAAATACAGCCAGAGTAGAGACCCAAAAGTAACTGTAATTACAAACCAACAAGCACGAAAAGAATGCTGTGCCATAAAAAGCAGAAGCTGGCCAGTAGTTGATGAGAAGTCAGAGAAAGTTGAGGGAAGTAACCCTGTGGTTTAGAGCTGCAACAGTTCCCCAGCATTTTACTCATTCTGACAGATTTAGTGATTTTGGTCACTGAGAGGTGACAAAACAGCCAGCCCTGACCCAAAGACAGAGCACACCATTTTTTAGGATGAGCAAAGGACTTCCAGACTGGACTGAAGGTGCCTGAAGGCCTCCTTAGGCAGAGTTCCAGCTCCTACAAATCCTATTTCTATCTGTGGAGTTGTCAGTGTCCGGGCTCTTCACAGGCCAAGCACCTGCCTAGACCTCAGACACCCATCCCAGGACAGATGAACTGCAATCCAAGCCTTTGTCCAGAGTTTGTCACACAACAAAAGGGCCTGGCACTCGAGCAATTCTCAGGTATTTTGCAGTAGGTGGGTTTTTTTCCTCAACCTTCTATCTATTACTGCAGCTTTGAGGCACCTTAAATAAAATCTACAAGCTGAACTCCCCGTGTTTTGGGACAAACTTCAGCAATTAAATAGTTTATGTAAAGCACCTCTGACCTGCTGGTTTTTTAGGATTCTCTTTGCAAATAAGAGATCACTCTGTCTGCAAACTAGTGTGTCTCCAAACTTGTGACCAGGGGAAAAAAGAAAAGAAAAAAAGAATAAATAAATAAGGAACACTCCTGAAGAAAGAAATCCAAGATCAAGTTGTCCCTTTGCTCCCTGGAACTTTCAAAGCTTCGTGTGCTTAACAGTGCAAGTTTTCTCCTGCAAACATCCATTGCCAGCACGGTGATTAACAGTGGCTGTTTTGTCTGCAGAGAAAAGTTGTAAGGCTTGATCTCCCATGTCCTCAGTAAGGATAAACAGGAGAGCACGACGTACAAAATAAAATTCCAAGCTGATTATCCCTCTGATGGGTTGGATTTTAGGAGTTTCAGCACAAAAAGCACCCTTTGCAGACGACATTTAAATACTCTTCAGTTACACCTGTTATAAATTACCACCTATAGAGGTAGGAAAAAAAAAAAAGACTTTTAAACAGGAGAACATCTCAAAGGTGCAAGGTGTTTTTCTCTGTAAGTATCCACTCCCTACTATTCACAAAAAGCTGGAACAATGAGATTACTTCATCTTTACCACGGAATTCTCTGCAATAAAATGATGCAAGAGTGCAAGACGATTCGCCCTGAGGAACACGGGTGCCACAAAACAATGCTTAACAAGGAGGGTGCAGCTCATTGTTGGCCAACTTCATTTAATTTGGGCATAAATCACCTTAATATAATCTAAGACAATGGCAGCTCACACGGATGCAGATGACGTCAGAAACACCCAGTGCTATTTTCTTTAAGGATATTGTTCCCTGACAAAAAGAGTGAGAGCTTCCAAGGCTCAGCAAGGCCGTCTCCACAGCCAGGGCAACAGGAGCTGTGGGATACAGGCTCTGTGTTACCTAGCAGGGCACAGAGCATTCCAAATACGCAGGCAGGCTGGCTAATAATCACACTGCCAGAAGTTGGTGGCAAGGGAAGTTCCATTTTATTTACAGGTCTCAAAGTTCATTCTTATCTCTGGACTTCAACCTGTTGGGGTCAAGGAAGATAGAACCACATCTGATAAACATTCCCCCTCTTGTGCCAAGTGGGAGAGAGAAAGAGGGCTGTGGAAAAGTCACTGCACTCAAACTAGGACTGAACAGGGATATTTGTGCTCCTGGGTTAGTGACCCTACAAAAGACACCGGGGGTCAGTCATGCTGCTCCACCCCACAAGCAAGGATTATATTTACCTCAGCCTCTGCTATGAGCTGCATTTTCCTTGTTATCACGTGGTCGACATCAACACGGCCTGAGGAAGGAAGGCAAACATTTAACATTTGCAATTTTAGCCGCATGTCTGAAAACACAGAAAGCACAACATACAGTAGCTCAGACACCAACTTTTCAACAGTATTTCTGACTTCTAATAAGGTCCCACTAAGCTCAAATCAAAGCTGCAGGAACTTCATAAGCTACGACCAAGTGTTTTAGGATCCCAGAACTGTCAGGCAGTCAACAGCTGATAACATGATGGGCATTTGAAAGCTTTATTTTCCATCAGCAACGCTGCAAATCTTCCCAAGGTCCCTAAACACATTCAGCCTTGAAGCAGCAATCAGAGCAACCCTTAGAAGGCCATATCCAAGTGTGCTGATCTTTTATCAGAGCTTTATCTTGCACCAGACTAAGGTTAGTTTGTCTGGAGGTCTCCACGTGGCCAACAGACAAGGCAGTCAAGGCACGGCTATCAGTGAAATACTGTGATCAGCTCTAAGACAGCCTGAATGGTAAGTCAGAAGATTATTCTGGATATTCCCACTCCCTTCATCCCCCAGGAGAAGTGTTGGGTATTGGTATGACTGTATTCCTCAATGTTTCACCCCTTAAGCAAACAGTCTGGTCTTATGTGCCATCAGTGTCACCTGACTGTTATCATCACTACTATGGGTAAAGCCTCAAATACCACTTTTCTTTGGCATAAAGAACTATACCCATCTGAGATGCCTCTAGTACATCAAGAGGAACAACTCCCACAGATCAGACATTTCAGACCAGTCGGGGTTTAGGACCAGCACCAGCTGGTGTTTCCCTTCTCCAGTGAGAACAACACAGAAGATATAAAGTTACTTAAAACAGAGTCTTGCACGTGGAGGAAAAGCAAGACTAAAGCAGCAGTTTCCAACCCCCTAAAATACTACTCAGGGTGAAAAGATTGCAACAAAGCTCGCCTTGTGCATATCCTTTGGCAATTACAGCTACAGCACCACCTCACACACGGACACACAGCCGGGATTACAGCTTGTTTCTAAGACAACATTCCCACTTCTAGAAAAAGGAAGTTACTGAACTGATTCCCTAATAAGATTCCAGGGAAGCCTGAGCTAACAGATTTGCTAAAGGGGTGCTGAAGTTGTGCTGCTGTGTGGCAGGGAGACAGATTCATGCACTGTCACAGTGCCTAATGTGGCCTCCTTGTCTTGACCTCCTGGTGTGGGCACAGCCCCTGCATGCAAAATGCAGCTCTATTTTCATTGACACAAGCGCTTCTGTGATGCTCACCATTCACAGGGTGCTCTTCTGAGCAACTGTTTTGAGCAACTCTGAGCTTGTAAGTGGTTTGGGTAGACCTGCTTCAGAAACGACCCCAATTTCAATACTGGAGAAGAGCTAAACAAAACAAGAAGCTTTACCCTCATGCAGCTGTGCTCAGTTGTTAACATTAATTCCCATTCCCAGCAATCAGGCAGGAAAACTGTTTTTTTCTCTATAAAAAGTACTACACAAGATATAGTCTAAAGAACAACAACAACTGCCCGTTACTTAGCAGCCCTCTAATGTAACAACAAACAAGGAAACTGCTTAACACCACGAATTTTGGCTGCATGCAAAGATATATTTTTCCAAAAATAGAATTCCCAGTTGCTAAGCATCTCTACCTTCCAGACAAAAAAAAAAAATTATCTCAGCACTTAAACTCATCGTGCTGTTACACTTACTGAACAACAGCAGTGTGGAAAACAAACTGAGAGAAATTTCAGATACCCTTGACCCACTTAGTTCCTGCGCTTTGCTGGTCTTAAATGGATTCACACCCAATAAATTTAAAAATGGAAAGAAAATTAAAAAAATCAAGTTGTTCCATGAGCAGCAGAACTGTATCCCCTCCACATCATCTCAGTGACTCTACTCCCTCACCATGTCACTCCACAGTTGTATTCTAAGTCCTCTCCTCCCTTTACTCCCGTGTGAAGAACCAGCTCCTGCTGACCTGCTAGATCAGACAGAGCTGCTGAGTTTAATGAACCTTTCCCTGCAAAAAGTTAAGAATTTGTGTCTCTTATCCAGCTGCCAATTCTCAAGACTTTTATCAAGTTTTCTTGAAGCCACCCAACATGGCCAAAGAGGATGTGTGAGACTTAAGGGGTTGCACTGTTTCCTTTGTAAGCTAAGCTAAAAATAAAACAACCACTGCTTTGGCCATATATTTCCTGCCAGATCTTGCATTTGAAGCCTCAGTTATTAAAACTACCCAGGCATAGTATTTGTTAATAAAATACCCTTTTTGACTTACAAGGCCTTAAAGATGGATGGAGTTTCACCTATATCAAATGTACAGCTTTAGTGGTCGCACAGGGAACAAGGCCAGTCTCTGACCTGTTGATGCTGTAACAGCTAAACTGTGTGCAGTGTCCCTCCTAACACTTCATTTAACCACAGAATAGACTAGAAACGCAGCATCTTTTAAAAGGGTTTGAAATCAAGATGTGTCTTCAGTATAAGCATCTCATATAACAAAGTAAAATTCCTCATGAGCTTGTCACATCTTTCCCAGAATAAGATCTCCCCTAGAAGAAAACCAACTCCAGACCAACTCATTCTGCTGAGTTGCACTGCCCCATAAACTCAACTGTGTCACAAGGCAGATACCAGAGAACACACAAACTCATCATCTTTAATTACTCAGCCTCTGTTGTGCAAGCTGCCACTCATCTTCTGTGAGGTCACTGGAGAAGAGATTCATCACATGATTTTCAGCCTAAAAGGAAATGTGCACTGCTAAAGAATCTACATCTTCACTTTCCTTTGACCCTGAAAACAAAGACTGGCTCTCTCTGTATCACTTTGGGACTGCAACAGCATTATAAAAATGGACTCAAGGCTGCACAGTACAAGCAAGCACATCTCTGCATTTGAAGTTGAGATGTGCCTTAAGAAAACAGGAAATATGTTTCAAGTGATAAAAATGTTGTCTTTGAAGACTAGGATAGAATCGTGGCCAATTCCACAGGACACTGAAACAGAGTTTGCTTTGGAAGAGCTCTGCTCACAGGGAGAAGCTTTCACAGCAGTTGTGTTGCCTTCCCACCAGCAAGGACATTAACAAGATTATTAGCTG
>NW_020961411.1:4764-6350 GCF_003031625.1 Empidonax traillii | reverse complement strand
CCACCCTTTAATCCTGAGGTTCATCTGCCGGGGCCAAGCACGCTTGGACGGTGGCAGCGAGGTCCTCAGGACGTAGATGGATTGCCTTACGGGCTAACGAGCTCCATCTGCCCGGGGAGGGGCCCCGACCGGGAATCGAACCCGGGTCTCTGCAGTGACAGTGCAGTGAATTTTCCCCTGGACCACCGGGGGCTCCCTTGATGTCATGTACAAATGTGCTGAAGGTGCACTTGATTCCACTATGTCATTGGTGAAGACATTAAACAGGACTGGTCCCAATACAGACTTCTGAGGGACACCACTGGTCACTGATGTCCATCAGGACTCTGAGCCATTGACCACTACTCTCTGGATGCAACCATAGAATCAGCTCCTTATCCACTAAATAATCTACCCTTGAAATCCATCTCTCTCCAATTTAGAGAGAAGGATATTGTGGAGGACCGTGTCAAAGGCTTTACAGAAGTCCACATAAATTACATCTGTAGCCCTTGTCCCATGTCCACTGATGGAGTCACTCCATCATAGAAGGCCACTAGGTTCGTCAGGCAGGACTTGCCCTTGGTGAAGCCATCCTGGCTGTCTCAGATCACTTCCCTGTCCACCATGTGCCTTAGCATGGCTTCTAGGAAGATTTTTGCTGCCCAGGCTTTCCCAGGCTTGGCTCCTCCTCGGAACCGATTAAGGTGAGGGGTGGGTCAGGCTCATTAGCAAGTGCTAGGGAAGGCTATATAAGAGCCTCCAGGAGTGTGAGTGACCTTTGCTCACGCACCCCGCAGGATCAGACTAACAGGGTTGTGGCACAGCAATTTCAAGGCATTTCAAGCAGACAGGGCGCAACCAGCTCCCACTTGTCGCAGGTGAGTGTGCTTTTTAAAGATAGCAATGGTTTCCAGAAAAACAAAAGCTGTTACTGCTGTTAATACCAGGAGTGTGTCTGCTCAGACACTCCCCTCGAAGAAGGATGCAGCCACCCAGGTCTCTGGGTGTGCTGAGTGTCTGAGCCTGGCGTTGGTACCGGAGGATGGTGTAGGAGGTAGTTGTGTACGATGCGAGCAGGTGAGTGACTTGCTGTGCCTGGTAGCAGAACTTAAGAGGTAGAGAGATTAAGGTGCATTAGGGAGAGTGAGAAGGAAATTGACTGGTGGAGTCAAACTCTTTTGAACCCTAAGGAAGTCCAACAAGAGACGGCCAAGCCCTGCCCCTCCTGCCATAAGGCAGATGGAGCAGACCAAATTGATGGGGGGGAATGGAAACAGGTCCCTAATGGGAGAGGTAAAAGAACTCTCTCTCGACCCCCATCACTCTCCAGGGTGCCCTTGAAGAACAGATATGAGACCCTGGGCCCAGACAGTCAGGTAGAGGACAGCCAAGAAGATCTCTCTGGAAAGCCTCCTGGTTTGGCCCTGTCTAAAAGACGGATTACAACCACAGGTATAAAAAAAAAAAGAAGGGTAGTTGTAGTTGGTGACTCCCTTCTGAGGGGAACTGAGGGCCCTATATGTTGCCCAGACCCATCCCAGAGAGAAGTATGCTGCCTTCCTGGGGCCAGGGTGAGGGATATTAGTAAGAGACTTCCTGAGTTA
>NW_020961411.1:0-2632 GCF_003031625.1 Empidonax traillii | reverse complement strand
GCCTCAGTTTTTACCAGTAAGACAGGTGGCCCTCAAGGCAACTGGCCTCTGGAGCTGGTAGACAGAGATAGGAAACCAAATAGCCCCCTTGTATTCCGGGAGGAAATAGTTGGTGACTTACTGAATCATCTGGATCCTCACAAGTCTATGGGACCAGACGGGATCCATCCTAGGGTAATGAGGGAGCTGACAGAAGAGCTTGCCAAGCTGCTCTCCATCATCTTCCAACAGTCCTGGCTCACTGGGGAGGTCCCAGATGATTGGAAGTTGGCAAATATCACCCCAATCCATAAAAAAGGCTGCAAGGCTGACCCTAGTAACTACAGACCTGTCAGCCTGACCTCAGTGCCTGGCAGAGTTATGGAGCAGATCATCCTGAGTGCAATCACACAGCAGCTACAGGATGGACAAGGGATCAGACCCAGCCAACATGGGTTTAGGAGGGGCAGATCCTGTTTGACCAACCTGATCTCCTTTTACGATCAGGTGACCCACCTGGTGGATGAGGGAAAGGCTGTGGATGTGGTCTATCTGGATTTCAGCAAAGCCTTTGACACTGTCTCCCATAATATACTCCTGGAAAAGCTGGCAGCCCATGGTTTGGACAGGGGCACTCTGTGCTGGGTCAGGAACTGGTTCGAGGGCCGGGCCCAGAGAGTGCTGGTGAACGGGGTTGCATCCAGTTGGCGGCCGGTCACCAGTGGTGTTCCCCAGGGGTCAGTGCTGGGCCCAGTCCTTTTTAACATCTTTATCGATGATTTGGATGAGGGGATTGAGTCCATCATCATCAAATTTGCAGATGACACCCAGTTGGGAGGGAGTGTCGACCTGCCAGAAGGCAGGAGGGCTCTGCAGAGGGATCTGGATAGACTGGAGAGATGGGCTGACTCCAATGGAATGAAGTTCAACAAGGCCAAGTGCCAGGTCCTGCACTTTGGCCACAACAACCCCATGCAGCTCTACAGGCTAGGGACAGAGTGGCTGGAGAGCAACCAGGCAGAAAGGGACCTAGGGGTGCTGATCGAAAGGAGGCTGAACATGAGCCAACAGTGTGCCCAGGTGGCCAAGAAGGCCAATGGCATCCTGGCCTGCATCAAGAACAGTGTGGCCAGCAGGAGCAGGGAAGTGATCCTTCCCCTGTACTCAGTGCTGGTGAGGCCACACCTTGAGTATTGTGTTCAGCTCTGGACCCCTCAGTTCAGGAAGGATATTGAGGTGCTGGAGCGGGTCCAGAGAAGAGCAACGAGGCTGGTAAAGGGACTTGAGCACAAGTCCTATGAGGAGAGGCTGAGGGAGCTGGGGTTGTTTAGTCTGGAGAAGAAGAGAAGGCTTAGAGGTGACCTCATCACTCTCTTCAACTACCTGAAGGGAGGTTCTAGCCAGGTGGGGGTTGGTCTCTTCTCCCAGGCAACCAACAATAGGACAAGGGGACATGGGCTCAAACTCTGCCAGGGGAGGTTTAGGTTAGATGTTAGGAAGAAATTCTTTACAGAGAGGGTAATCAGGCATTGGAATGACCTACCCAGAGAGGTGGTGGATTCACCATCCCTGGAGGTTTTTACAAAGAGATTGGATGTGACCCTTAGTGCCATGCTATAGTAATTGGAGTTGGATCAGGGGTTGGACTTGATGATCTTGGAGGTCTTTTCCAACCCAATCTATTCTATGATTCTATGATTCTATGATTCTATGATTCTATGATTCTGTTCCATGATCTTCCCAGGCACAGAGGTGAGGCTGACAGGTTGCTAGTTCCCAGGGTCCTCCTTTCCACCCTTTTTAAAGATGGGTACAATGTTTCCCTTTTTCCAGTTGCCAGGGACATCACCTGACTGCCATGACTTTTCAAATATCATGGAGTGCTTGGTGTGGTACTTTGTGGTTTTAAGAGAGAGAGGATACCTAGCTGTGGGTTTTCCTTTTAGGACATTTGACACTGCCATTCGAATGGGAGTGAGCTTCCCCTTGCACCCTTTCAACTGTACAGCCCTCCACAGAGTGCTGCGTGTTCTTCTCGACTGCAAGGAGGAGGGTGAATGCAACAAGGTCACTTTGCCAGGCTCGTCTCCCTCTGTGGGGGTTGAAGCGGACACTCTCGACTTGCCTGCAAGCGCTTGTCTGTGAGCGCTTCAGAGTATGTCTAGCTGAGATGAACGTGCAGTGCATTGTCATATGCACCAAGTGGAAAGACTTCGAAGCAGAAAGGGACTACCAATGCTTAGAAGTTTACAATTCAAAGGGTTAGACCTCAAAAACTATCTCTCTTGGTACACTTCCTCCTAGTGCCTTGTTTTCAGCTGCTTGTGTGTTGAAGTGCTTTCAGGCAAGCAGAGTCCACAACGTCCACATCAACCCATGCAGAGTCAAAGGAGTCAGACAAAGAGACGTTGCTGCCTTCACCCACCTCCTTGCAGCCGAAAAGAACGCACAACACTCTGTGGAGGGGCATACAGTTGAAAGGATGCAAGAGGAAAAGGACTCCCACTCAAATAGGTGTGCCTTGAACTGCGCAGTTGGAAGGGGTGCGTCACTGAAAGTTTTCTGTCTTGACACGCTTCCCTTTTTGAGTTGTAGTCCAAAGGATCAGCGTGTGGATCTCAGTTTTGTGATTGAGAGTTCTGTTGGTATGTGG
>NW_020961410.1:3948-6351 GCF_003031625.1 Empidonax traillii | reverse complement strand
CCACTGAAAATTAACAATTTTCTTATTCCTCTATTTCCTTTTCCTGGATCCTCCCCTACTCCAAAAGAACAGCTGAGCGTGGCTCAGCCTGAAGCTGCTTTAAACAAAATCATTTCCACTTCTCAACCGTTGAAATAAAATAGTCTGGCACATTAGATGTGACAATCCACAGCTTTTATTTCTGTGAAGTAGGAGGTGTATTTCTAACATCAAGGAAACATATTTTACTGCCAGTACTCTGAAAATGCAGTTTCTTTATTTAGCATGTGGCTGCTGTGAGAGCATCAAACTGAAGGCTCTGATGTATGAAAACTTCCATGAACTCACAAAAGGGATCATGGCATGGCTGGCAAAAGAAGAACGAGAGTAGAGCCTGAGGTCAAGAAGAGGGAGAGAAACCATGCACTCCTGCAGTGCTTTTTCCACTATGATAGATGACCTTGTATATATATAAGGCTTTATGGAGCCTGGAGCAAACCTTGGTATTGTCACTTTGCTAACAAAAGCGTAGGCCTTTGTTTATAGGACTTTATATGCCTTTGTTTTCAAAACCACTGAGCCTAAAGTTCCATGGTGTCTTTAGATTACTCTTTCTTCTGCTTTTTCTTATGTTCAGTTCCTTTCTACAATGGAAAGTAGCACAGTAGTGAAGATCTGAAACGATGGAATGTTTACTGCACTTTTAATTCTGGGACAATTAGACAACCAGTCTTCCTCCTCATAAGAGGGAGGATGCAGGTGTTAGAAGCCTGTAGAGGGAAGAAGAGCTCATATAAGTAATTTACTGAGTTTAGCCTGTCTGCAGAACCAAAGGACTTTTTATCATCCCTTCCACAACTACAGCTGACAGAGCTGACCTTACTGTGCTAACTCTGCACACCAGCAATTCCTTCCTCACACAGTTAAAAAAAAAAAAAAAAACAAAACTGTTTAATCACAACACCCTGTAAGTTTCTAACCTCTGAAGATGAGCAGAATAAGAAGAGCTATCAGCTACACAATAGAAACACAGCATGTGAGAGAACTATGAGCATGTGTAGTTTTCTTCAACCTGGGACTATTCATTTTTCAGGTACCACTTTGAGAATAGTTGATTCCTTATATGATTAAGGACTTCCAGTATTTCCCCATGGAAAAGCACCTGCAGGTATCAGCTATTGTAGCCTGCTACACCCAGCACTTACAGATTGAAGTTTACTACATTTTGTTTCTGCAAGTGCTACCAGCCTTTCATCTTTCTCAGTGTGTGTTCTAATAGTTCTCTGTGTTTCTTAGAGCATTACTGAAGGTCCTGTATGGCTTCATGTTGTCAGAGCATGAATCCACAAAGAGTGCCAGGAAGAGCTACGTAGATTCCCAAAATAAGTATGTTCTGTAGACACCAGTGATACAAGGTTGCAGCTTACTCCAGCACCTCAGTGTTTGAACTGAGAGCCCTACACCTCACGAGCATTTGTGCAGTGGAAACAGAAGATATTCTAGTCCACACACTCACTGAAGAGATAAGTCCACTCACAGTGGTACTTATGCAACATGGGGACCTTAGTTTCTGACAGCCTGTTATTTTCATGTGCATGAGTGGTGCTCTTAAGTCAGTGGAGGGAGAACTCTCTTAGTCATATTGGTTGCAGAAGTGTAGCCATGCTAGTTCAAAGATTCACTCAGCACAGTGTAACTGAACCCTCACAGGTTGACTTCCCAATGCTTAACTCCCTAGTTAAGGGGCAGTTGAAATCTGGAATAGACAGTTTCCTAACAAAAATCTGTTTTTTCTAATAGGATAAACTTTTTAATCCAGCTAACCAACTAACTGGTGACAAGACGGTGAATGCAAGTTCCACATGTATGCAAATTTGCTTGTTTTAGATGTTGTGAAAATACCACTAGGGATAAGGAACATGCTTGTTGTAATATATATCTTTTTGTCCATGTTTGCCAGAATATATGTTTTGGTTTTTTCCATTCTTGACATTAACTAGCCATGGAAGTATCTGAATAATGTAAAAGCCACTTTAACACATCTCTGCATAGTTGCCTAACAAATCAGAAATTCGGACACAGTTTTCTGAAAGATCCGTGTTTGCTTCCTCGACAGTCTTTTGGACTGGTTAGGCTGCATGCATGTTGGTCTGTAGTACCATCACTTGGATCATGAGGAAAGACAAGAAATAGTGCTTCATACACCAAATACTAGACAGACTGCTTACTCCATGAGGCACAAGACTGGCTGTGTCTTGAGAAGAGATCAAATTTAGGTACACTGACTGTCACTCCATCTGGTAGGTAAGGGAAGAGTTATGTATGTACATATGTATGTATGCATGTATGTTTGTATGTATGTATTGAGAGTTTAATTTCTGTAACTCAAGGATTTTTAACAGGTACACTAGACTATAACACAAC
>NW_020961410.1:0-3412 GCF_003031625.1 Empidonax traillii | reverse complement strand
CCCCCCCCCAACGAATCAAACATTGAATGGAATATTTGATGTATTCACAGACTGACAGTTAACATTTATCTAAAGTTTAAGCTAAATATGGTGACCTCATTTTGGACAAAGAGCAAGAGGAAGATCCTTAGCGCATTGTTTAGAAGTCCTCTTCTTGTCATTGACAAATTAGTAGAAATAAAATCCCCACATTAGATACCAAAGTCTTGAAACTCCTAAGCTGCTTTTGGGATTATGATTGTATTGAGGAAGATATGTGTGCTATGCTTCTTACTCACCCTCTTAAACAAGGAGTAAATGAAAAGAAAGAATGAAATATTAAGCAGCAGTTGAATGGTGGCTTTCAGGATCACCATTTTGGACTTACCTACATTCCACATAAGTCCCATTTAGGCCCCTAAATCTTTTGTTATAAATGGTTCTTGGACTTTCACAGCTGTGTCTGCATTTGACACAATGTAAAAAGTGTACAGAAGTACCCTTATACCTCTAGTGTTCTGTAAAATTGAACACACAGGAACTGCAAGGACTGTACTAACAGAGCCACCTAAGTGTCTAAGTGCCAAGAAATTGAAAGGCAGTATGGCTTTTGAATAACTCAAAGTGGGAAACACAGCTTGTACTCTTGTGATTCTGCTTTTTTAAGGTTTATCCCTTTATATTATTTAAAAAATAATTAAAAATGTGACCTGACTTGGATGCAGGCAAGTTTGCGTTCTCATTTAAATTTAAAATATTTTTGCTAACATCTTGGTTGGGATTACAAAAAAAACCCCCACCAATAACAATCATTTATCATAGTTGTTAAGGGAAAAAAAAAAAAAAAGTATTGAAGTTGTAATTTTACCTGAGGCAAAAAGAAAGCTACTTTATAAGCACACTTCTGCTGAGTATTGCTAAAAGGCAAGGATAGTATCACAGCATGTAGCAATTATGTTCTATCTTCAGAAGCTTTTAGGCTAACCTGGCCAAACTTGTAGTGAAACAGAGGAATGCTTACACAAGTTACTAATATCATCTGAATGTGACTGCAGTAAGTATGAGCTGTGGTACAGTATGTGACACTACGGACAAAAAAGGGTAATAAAGATTTATACTTACTGATGTGGACTGCATGTGGTGACTGACCCAAGGGCCAAAGACTGCTCCCTGACCTATTTTGTTTGGTAGTTTATACAACCTTTTTTTTTTTTTTTTTCTTTTTCAGATAGAAAACTTCGATTGAAAAAAGAGAAGAAAGGGAACGGTTTTCTGCACAGGCAATAGGTTGAGCTGGCTTATCATGCCCTTCTTGCAAGGGGACTGAGAGGTGGCTACTAGCAGAAAAAGGATTCTTCTCCTTTAGAGGCAATGCACTATTCGTCTGCAGCCTTGAATTGCTCCTGGTAAGCACACAAAAAAGGTAATTGAAAGTAATTTCAGGATGATGGATTCCACTCTGGGAACCAGGCACCTGCCTACTCAGATAGATAACAAGTCGTAATGGTGCAGGAGACACTAAAAGGCAACTAACTTTCAAGAGATATACCTCTGATTTATGGAAAGTCTAAATCCAATTTAAGGTTAGTAGGACTGATGCTTCCATTACAGCTTCAGATTAATACCTTTCTCTTGTGTTTTAAATTTATTTTTTCCAAAACAACAGAAGTCACTGCTCAAATAATTCACCAGAATTACAGGCCTGGAGTGGAAACTGAATAATTTGGTCTGAAGCCAGGAGGGTTGGGAGTTGTCTGAGGGAGTCACCCTGTACAGCTGAGATGAAGTGACAAAGAGTTGCAGGAAGGGACACAGATTATGGAAGTTATCAAGTGAAACTTAAATTTGGCTTATGACAGGGGGGGCTATAGATGGCAATAGACCTGCATAAATGCAACAAAAGCACCCAATTGTGTGTCTCTGTACATGTGTGTGTGAATGTTGTCTGGTGCGGGCCTGATACTGAGTGTGAAAACTGTCTCCTGTTTCCTGCTGTGTCCAGACAAAAAAAGGGGGCTTTTGTGTACAGTTTGAAAGGAACAGAACCCAAATGAGCAAGATGCCTTCAGAAGAGTCACTAAAACCACCTTCTGTTTTGCCCAGTGGAAATAACCTGGAAAATCACAAACACGAGCTAAAATTCTAACATAAAAACAAATATTGTTGCCATTTAACTCCCAGTCTACAGGGGCAATAAAGAAAATATATGTTCGATACCCTCTGGCAAACACACATAATTCATTAATAAAATGCTTAGTTGTAAAAAGTATCAATATCTAAACCTTTCAGAGTTGCACTATTATTAGGAAACAGGAACACACTTCCCTATTTTTCATAATTTTTTTCATAACAGCTTTTACTTATACATTTGCTTACAATACTTTAGCCTTTTACCCTTTATTTTCAATTTATACACTGCACTACAAAAAAAAAAAAAAAAGAAGCACTTTAATTATGCCTCAGAAAGACAAAACATCTGAAAAAAAATAACTTTAGCAAAAAGTATACTGCTGTTTTAAAAACTGTAGTGTTACTTTCCACCCCATTTTTTAACGTATATTAGGAAATTATGGAAGACCCTTAAATTTATGTGATCGAATAGAAAGAACAAAAGGCAATGGTCAACATCATGCATTCGTTAAAAAGAGAAAAATGTGTCTTGCATTCTTACTAGTAGCTGCAACAGTCTGAACTGTAATGAGTTCATTTTATGAGAATATCCATCCAGAGTATGCTTGCAGTCTGCTAGGGGAGATCACTGGTATGTGCCTTTCAGCACTGGAAGAGAGAAAGAGAACAGGCTCTGATAGATGTTGTTTTGTCTCCAGGTAATAGTCTGTAGTTCTCCTTCTCTGCCTCATGCCCAAAGACAGACTATGATACATCCACAGGGGTGTCAGAAAAGAAAGAAAACACCACATTGTTTTAGCAATTAACAATTACAAGATGACTCATATTTTAAAAAGAGATCAAGGCAATAAACAACAAATATGTTACCACATTCCCTCTGATGTCTGAAGGAAGGGTGAAAGAATGCAGGAGCAGCTTGCAGAAATCTAAAAATCTCAGTTGTCACTGGGGTGAAACGTGAATTTCCACATGCCGCAAAGAGAGATGCTGGAAAGGAATCCTTTCTACAGTCGTACAAGACATTTTACACCAGGACGAAGCTGGTCCCGTCACAAACCATTGAAGGGTCTGGCAGTACTTCTGGGAAGAGCAGCTTTGCCACCGTAATTCAGGCAGACCATCAACAGATATTTCCTCTGGATTAACTCAGAGTATGGAGTTATTTAAAGTTTCCATCATTCACAGGCTGAGAGGCCTGCTACTTATAGGTACAGCAGGGAACCTCATCTCAAGGCAGCTGTTAGATGCTGAGGCCTTGTCCCATAGAAAAGCGCTTAGAGAGATTTCTGTCAGCAACTTACTG
>NW_020961409.1:14701-17229 GCF_003031625.1 Empidonax traillii | reverse complement strand
CTCCTCTTACCCCAAATGTGACCCCCCAAGGGCTCCTCTTACCCCAAATGTGACCCCCAAAGAGCTCCTCTTACCCCAAATGTGACCCCCAAAGAGCTCCTCTTACCCCAAATGTGACCCCCCAAGGGCTGAGCCTGGTGGGGACTGAGCAGGATCAAAACCCCCCTCTAAGCCCCGCTCGGCTTTGCTACCCGAGAGCAGGGAAAAAGTGGGATTATTGCTCCTGAAATCCCCTGGAACAGCTGGAATGCACAGCTGCCAGCTCCCAGAGATGTCTGGGAATACTGGGCTCACAGGGAGGAAACCAAGAGGGGAGAGTGCAGACAGGAAAAGCTGCGGATTCCAGGGTTTTTTAGGAAGCAGAGCACAGTTTAAGCTGGGATTTGGGGACCAAGGGGGGACCAACAGGAGGTTCTGGGGCAAATCCAGGATTTAGGGAAATTCAGGAACAATCACAGCCCAATTATCTTTTTTTTTAACTTGGCTCTCCAGAGGTAAAATCCCTGATCAGGATTTCACTGTGGACAATCCCTGATCCAGGATTTCCCTGTGGGATATCCCTGATTTTGCTGTGGGATATCCAACATATTCCAATTTCACGAAATAAATTAGAAATGAGATTGGATAAAATGAAATCAAATCCAGTTCCTTGCAGTGAAATGAAGCTTTAAGGAATGAAAGGAAAAGTTGGAATTTTGGTTTATTTTGTGGATCAAAATCAAATCAAGACTTGGGAATTGAGAGAAGATTTAATGGAATGAAATAAAACCAGATTTTTTGGAAGGAAATTAAATTGAATAAAACAGAATGAAGTGAAATAAAGGTTCATTTCATTGAAGGAAACTAAATGGAAATTAAATGGAATGCAATCAAATGCAATCAAATAAAATAAAATTTCAGGAATTGAAATGAAGTTTAACGAAATGAAATTAAATAAAATCAGGTTTCTTGAGATGAAATGAAACAACAAAATGGGATGAAATGAAGGGGTAGACATTTCATTTTGTCTCCTTAAAGAGAATTAAATGTGATTTCATAAAATTAAATGACTTTAAATTGAATTTCAGGAATTGAGACGAAATTTAAAGAAATGAAATCAGATTCCTTGAAATGAAACCAAACGAAATGAAGAGCTGAAATTTCCCTTCCTGAAACTGAAGATCATTTCCTGACAGAAAATGGAATTTGTAATTCCAAACAAAGCCAAATCCAATTGCTGGAAGTGGAATTTAACGGAAGGGAGAGCCGACTTTTTTTTTATTTCACCAATAAATTCTTTCTGTGTTTGGGGTTTGAAAGGGAAAAAAAACCCCAAATCCAAGTTCACCAAAGGAAATGGGATGAAATGAAAGCCAGATTGGGTGGATTGAAATGAAAATAAGAAGTGATGGGAATTTAATGAAATGAAAATCAGATCGGGTGGATTGAAATGAAAAATAAGTGATGGGAATGGAAAGGAAAAGCGGACATTTCATTTTAGTTCGTGAAAATAAAAATGAATAAAATAAAAAAATTTAAAAAAAAAAAACAAGAAAAAACAAACAAACAAAAAAATCCCAAACCCACAAATGAACAAAAAAAAAACCCCTAAAAAAGCAAACCCCCCTGGGATTTCTGGAGTGCCCTGGAGCTGGGGCCGGCCCTGGCTCACCTTGTCCAAGGAATAGGCTGTCCAGGACGTGCCCCCTCCCAAGATGTAAATCCTCTGCCCGTCGTGGGCCATCTCGTGTCGGTACCTGCAGCAGCAAAGCACCCCCAGATCCATCAGGGAACGGACAGCACAAACCTCTGGAATGCCAGGCCAAGGAGCAGCTCCAGGCCTGGCCCTGCCTCACCAGGCCCTGCGAGGGGTGGGATTTGCCCCGGAGTGTGGAATTCTGAAGGACCTTTCCCGGGAGCACCACGGGAGTCAAACCCAGAGATTTATGGAGCACCAGGACCCCACATCCATCAGCATTCCAGCCCTTTTCCCAATACCTGAGTGGCCAAGGCCAGGCTGGAGCAACCTGGGCTAGTGGAAGTTCCCCACCCACGGCAGGGGGTGGGATGGGATGGGATGGGATGGGATGGGATGGGATAGGGTGGGATGGGATGGATCTCATGGGGGGATGAGAAGCTCCAGGGTGGAATGAGATGGCTCTCCAAGGTCCTTCCAACCCAACCCACTCCACTCCACGGCTCTGTGATGACCTCCCTGCCCTCCTTTGCCATCATCCAGGATAAACCTGGGATCATCCTGGGATCGGGATCGCCAGAGCTCCAGATGGGGGAGATTCCCAAGGCCTGGTGAGCTCCCCGCTCCAGCAGGGACTCCAGGGAGTGCAGGTGTGTATCCCAGGTGTGGATCCCAGGGAGTGTATCCCAGGAGTGTATCCCAGGAGTGTATCCCAGGTGTGTATCCCAGGAGTGGATCCCAGGAGTGGATCCCAGGGAGTGTATCCCAGGAGTGTATCCCAGGAGTGGATCCCAGGTGTGTATCCCAGGGAGTGGATCCCAGGGAGTGGATCCCAGGAGTGTATCCCAGGAGT
>NW_020961409.1:4636-10967 GCF_003031625.1 Empidonax traillii | reverse complement strand
TGTATCCCAGGAGTGGATCCCAGGAGTGGATCCCAGGAGTGGATCCCAGGGAGTGGATCCCAGGAGTGGATCCCAGGAGTGTATCCCAGGAGTGTATCCCAGGGAGCGGGGGCACTCACCTCTCCTCGGGCATGTCGCAGGACAGGCTGTTGGGTTTGAGCTGCACCCACTCGCGCGTGGTGAGGTCCAGCCGGTGCAGGTCGGTGCTGTAGATGTAGCCGGTGGTGCCGCCGAACACGTAGAGGCACCCGTTGATGATGGCCATGGCCTGGGGACACACAGCCCGCGGGAAGGGGATGGAAAACGGGGAATTGCCCGCTCCCAATCCCACCCGCTGGCCAGCAGGGGCCTGGCAAAGGGGAGAGGCCTTTTCCTGCTGTGAACACCCCACAGGCACGCTGTGGGATGGACTCCCTGGGCACCACCCTCACCCAGGACAGCCCTACAAGTTGTTCTTTTAAGAGAAATAAGACCCCAACCCCCCTTTTTTTTTGTTGTAGTTAAAAGTTCGTATTTAAAAGTTTGGGGCTTAAAAATAAAGAGCTGCAAAGAAGGGTTTGGGGGTTCCATCTGCAAAGCCCTGTTTGGAGTTCTGGGCTTTGGGAATGAAACCTAAATCCTGTTATTATTTGGAGTTTTTATGGTTTGGAAATAAAACCTAAATCCTGTTATTATTTGGAGTTTTGGAGTTGGAAATAAACCCCAAATCCTCTGTTTTCAGGCAGAGTTTGGGGTCTGACACCACTGTTTTCAGAATTTTGAAACTAAGCCCTCCAAAGCCCTGTTTTCATTTGAGAGTTTGGAGTTTTGATCCCTGTTCTCATTCAGTGTTTTGGGGTTGGAAAATAAGACCTACAAACCCCGCTCTTTTAATTTGGAGTGCTGGGGTTTGATCTGCAAACCACTGTTTGCATTCAGAGTTTGGGGTTTGGAAATAAAACCTAAACCCACTGTTTGCATTCAAAATTTTGGGGTTTGGAAATAAAACCTGCAAACCCCTGTTTTCAGTCAGAGATTTGGGGTTTGATCTGCAAACTCCTGTTTGCATTTAGAGTTTTAAGTTTTGAAAACAAAACCTACAAGCCACTGTTTGCATGTTTTACGAGTTTGGGGGTTGGAAATAAACCCCAAATCCTCTGTTTTCATTCCAAGTTTGGGGCTGGACATCCCTGTTTTCATGCAGAGTTTGGGGGTTTGGAAATCAAACCACTGTTTTCAGGCAGAGTTTGGGGGTTGACACCACTGTTTGCATTTCAGAGCTCTGGGGTTTGGAAACAAGACCTTCAAGCCACTATTTGCATTTGGAGCTTTGGGGTTGGAAAATAAAACCTAAAAAACTCCTGTTTGCATTCAGAGTTTGGGAATAAAACCTAAAACCCCTGTTTTCATTTACAGTTTTGGGCTTTGCAAATAAAACCCAAATCCTCCATTATTATTATTGTTATTTGGAGTTTGGGGGTTTGGAAAATAAAACCTAAACCCACTGTTTGCATTCAGAGTTTTGGGGTTTGATCTGCAAAACCACTGTTTGCATTGAGAGTTTGTGGTTTGGAAAATAAAACCTAAACCCACTGTTATTATTTGGAGTTTTGGGGTTGGAAAATAAGACCTGACAAACCAGTCTTTTAATTCAGAGTTTGGGGTTTTGGTCCACAAATCCCTCTTTTCATTTCTAGTTTTGGGGTTTGGAAATAAAACCTAAAGCCTGTGTTTTAAGACTTGTGGGGTTTGATGTGCCAAGCACTGCCTTCACTCAGAGTTTTGGGGTAGAAAAATAAGAGTAAACCCCACTGCTTGCATTCAGAGTTTTGGGGTTTGATCTTAAAGCTCGTTGTTTTCATTTAAGAGTTTTGGGGTTTGGAATTAAAAGCACTGTTTGCATTCAGAGTTTTGGGGTTTGGAATTAAAAGCACTGTTTGCATTCAGAGTTTTGGGGTTTGGAATTAAAAGCACTGTTTGCATTCAGAGTTTTGGGGGCTGGAAATAAAATCTACAACCCCCCTGAAAATAAACCCCACTGTTTGCATTTCAGAGTTTTGAGGTTTGAAGATCAAACCTACAAACCCCCTGTTTTCATTGAGGGTTTTGGGTTTGGAAACAAAACCTACAAACCACTGTTTTAAGAGTTTGGGTTTGAAAAATAAAAGACCTAAACCCCACTGTTTTCATTTAGTTTGGGGGTTTGGTCTGAAGACCACTGTTTTCATGGAGAGTTTTGGGGTTTGAAAATAAACCCACTGTTTGCATTCAGAGTTCTGGGGTTACACAAACCACTCCTCTCATTTGGAGGTTTGGGGTTTGATCCACAAACCCCTGTGTGCACTCAGAGTGTAGAGTTTGGAGATAGAACCTAAATCCTCCATTATTATTGTTATTATTATTTGGAACTTTGGGGTTTGGAAATAAAACCTAAACCCACTGTTTGCATTCAGAGTTTGGGGTTTGGAAATAAAACCTAAACCCACTGTTATTATTTGGAGTTTTGGGGTTGGAAAATAAGAGCTGACAAACCAGTCTTTGAATTCAGAGTTGGGGGTTTTGATCCACAAATCCCTGTTTGCATTTGTAGTTCTGGGGTTTGGTAATAAAACCTAAAGCCTCTGTTTGAAGACTTGTGGGGTTTGATGCGCCAAGCAACGTCTTTATTCAGAGTTTTGGGGTTGAAAAATAAGACTGAACCCCATTGTTTCCATTCAGAGTTTTGGGGTTTGCAAATAAACCCCAAATCCTCCATTATTATTATTATTATTATTATTATTATTATTATTATTATTATTATTATTATTATTATTATTTGGAGCTTTGGGGTTTGGAAAACAAACCCTAAACCCACTGTTTGCATTTAGAGTTTTGGGGTTTGGATATAAAACCTACAAACCCCTGTTTTCAGTCAGAGATTTGGGACTGACAATCAGACCTGAACCCCACTGTTTGCATTGAGAGTTTTGACCTGCTTTAATTTAGAGTTCTGGGGTTGGAAAATAAACCCACTGTTTGCATTCAGAGCTTTGGGGTCTAGAAAATCAGACCTGAAAACCCCACTCTTAATTTGGAGGTTTGATCTGCAAACCCCTGTTTGCATTCAGAATTTGGGATTTGGAAACAAAACCTAAACCCACTGTTATCATTTGGAGTTCGGGGTTTGGAAATAAACCCCCAAATCCTCTGTTTTCATTCCAAGTTTGGGGTTTGACACCACTGTTTGCATTTCAGAGTTTTGGGGTTTGGAAACAAGACCTACAAGCCACTGTCTTCATTCAGAGTTTTGGGGTTGGAAAGTTAAGACCCAAACCCCACTGTTTTCACTCAGAGTTTTGGGGTTTGATCTACAAACCCCTGTCTGCATTCAGAGTTTTAAGTTCTGACAGTAAAACCTACAAGCCACTGTTTGCATTCAGAGCTTTGGGGTTTGAAAAATAAAACCTAAAACCCCTGTTTGCATTTACAGTTTTGGGGTTTGCAAATAAAACCTAAATCCTCCATTATTATTATTACCATTATTTGGAGTTTTGGGGTTTGGAAAATAAAACCTAAACCCACTGTTTGCATTCAGAGCTTTTGGGGTTGATCTGCAAACCCCCGTTTTTATTTAAGAAATTTGGGGATTAAAAATAAGACCTAAAAAGCTACTCGTCATTTAGAGTTTTGGGGGTTGAAAATAAAGCCACTGTTTTCAGTCAGAGCTTTGGGGTTGGAAAATCAGACCTGAAAAACCACTTCTTTAATCTGGAGTTTTGAAAATCAAACCTACACACTGTTTGCATTCGGAGCTTTGGGGTTGGAAAATAAAACCTAAAAAACTCCTGTTTGCATTTACAGTTTGGGAGTTTGGAAATAAAACCTAAAACCCCTGTTTGCATTTAGAATTTCGGGGCTTGCAAATAAAACCGAAATCCTCCACTATTATTATTATTATTATTATTATTATTATTATTATTATTTGGAGCTTTGGGGTTTGGAAAATAAACCCTAAACCCGCTGTTTGCATTTAGACTTTTGGGATTTGGAAATAAAACCTACAAACTCCTGTTTTCAGTCAGAGATTTGGGGTTTGATCTGCAAACCCCTGTTTGCATTTAGAGTTTTAAGTTTCGAAAACCAAACCTACAAACTCCTGTTTGCATTCAGAGTTTTGGGGTTTGGATAGAAAACCTACAAACCCCTGTTTTCAGTCAGAGATTTGGGATTGGAAATCAGACCTGCAAACCACTGTTTGCATTTACAGCTGTGACTTTTGAAAACCAGACCTGAACCCCACTGTTTGCATCAAGAGTTTTGATCCCTGTTTTTATTCAGAGCTTTGGGGTTGGAAACTAAAACCTAAAACCCCACTCTTTCAATTTGGAGGTTTGGGGTTTGATCTGCAAACCACTGTTTGCATTCAGAGTCTGGGGGTTGGAAATAAAACCTAAATCCACTGTTTGCATTTGGAGTTTGGAAATAAAACCTAAATCCTGTTATTATTTGGAGTTTGGGGATTGGAAATAAAACCTAATCCCACTGTTTGCACATAGAGTTTTGGGTTTGGAAATAAAACCCAAATCCTCTGTTTCCAGGCAGAGTTTGGGGTCTGACCCCACTGTTTCCATGCAGAGTCTGGGGTCTGACCCCCCTGTTTCCAGGCAGAGTTTGGAAACCAAGCTCTCCAAACCCCTGTTTTCGTGTAGGAGTTTGGAGTTTCGCCCCGTTTTCATTCAGTGTTTTGGGGCTGGAAAGTTTTGAGGTCCCAGAACAACTCCAGAGAGCCCCAAGCACTCCTTAACTCACCCCCCCTTCCCATCCCCCACTCCTGCTGTTTAGGACCCACAATTTACCCCTCCTGACCCCAAGACAACCCTTCCTTTTCCCCTGGAACCTCCTGGACCCGTTTTCTTTCTGGGCGAGGGATTTCCCAGGATTTATTTACGGGAGGTCGGGATAACTACGAGGGGAGGGCTGTGGGAGGCCCAGGGCATTGTTTCCCACCTGTCCATAGATCCTGTTGGGTTTCTTGCCCCTGCAGCTGAGCAGGGCCCACCTCTTGTACTTGACGTTGCAGACGTGGACGTCGTTGCCGTTGCTCTCCCCGAAGGGGATCCCGGTGCCCCCGAACACCAGCAGGTTGTTCCCGTGCAGGACAACTGGGACAGGGGGACAGAGGGGACACACTGGGTGGGATGCAGTGGGAAAAGGGCGGTTCTGGGATGATTGGGGGGTCTGGAATGGGTGATGGCGGCCCTGGCGCTGGGGGCGGATGATCTGTAAGGTTCCTCCCCAGGCATTCCGTGATTCCCAGCCCTGGAGTGCTCGGGGTTCAAACACTGCTCTGACAGCTCGGAGAGGCTCCACAGGGATCTGGAGGATCCAGGATAAACCCTGGGAAAGCAAAGGGCTGCCTGGGAAAACGGGGAGCCAACACAGCCAGCTGGGTTTGGATGCTCAGAGATGTCTGTTGGAAGGGAAAGCCTTGGAAAACACCACCTGCTTTCCCAGTTTTCTTTTGGCCAAAAGGGAAAGAAAAAATCCCAAATCCCAACCCAGACTCGGGGTCTCCTTACAAAACAGCTGGAAACGCATCCAGAATTCCCAATTCTACTGTGGATAAATCAGCCAGGATGAAAGCAGCTCCAGGAGCAGGGATGGGGTTCCCACACCCATGACATGGATGCTCTGAGGTGTCTGCTTGGAACCCTGGAAAACACCTCCTGCCTTCCCAGTTTCCCTTTCCAAATCCCAACCCAAACTCGGGGTCTGCTTGTGGAACAGCTGGAAACACCTCCAGAATTCCCAGCCTTGCGTGGATGAAAACAGGCAGGATTAAATCCCAGCTCCAGGAGCAGGGATGGGGTTCCCAGATGTTCCTGTATGTTTTAAGGTGTGCGCTGGAAGTTTCCAGAGAAACCCCGGGAAAACACCTCCTGCTTTCCCTCTTCCTCAAGTGAGTGAAAAAGAAAAGAAACACCCCAATCCCACACTGAATTCCCAGGTCTGTGTGGATTAAAATAACTGGGATTAAAGGAGATTAAAGGAGCAGGGATGGGGTTCCCACACCCATGACACAGATGCCCTGCAGTGTGTGCTGGAAGTTTCCAGAGGAACCCCTGGAAAACACCTCCTGCCTTCCCTTTCTCCCTTTCCCTCTTGCTCAGGCGAGTGCAGAGGGAAAGAACTCCCTGATCCCAACCCATGGTCAGGGTTCTGTGGGTGCAGCTGTGGGGTGGGTGGGTATGGGACATAGGGGCAGCTGTGGGGTGGGTACAGCCAGCTGTGGGGTGGGTACAGCCAGCTGTGGGGTGTGTATGACCAGCTGTGGGGTGTGTATGGCCAGCTGTGGGGTGTGTACGGCCAGCTG
>NW_020961409.1:0-1556 GCF_003031625.1 Empidonax traillii | reverse complement strand
GTGCTTGTTTAAAGGGTAGGAAAAGAAACCTGCAATGTCTGGGAGAAAATTGGGAAGTAAGAAAATAAACCTGGAATATCTGGGATTCCAGAGGACTGGGAGGTAAGAAAATACACCTGGAAATTTTGGAATTCCAGAGAACTGGGAGGCGAGAAAATAAACCTGGAAAGTCTGGATGGGAATTGGGAGGTAAGAAAACAAATCTGGAACACCTGGGAGAAAACTGGGAAGTAAGAAAATAAACCTGGAAAGCCTGGAATTTCTGGAGAACTGGGAGGTGGGAAAACAAACCTGGAACCTCCGGAATTCCAGAGAACTGGGAGGTGGGAAAACAAACCTGGAAAGTCTGGATGGGAATCGGGAAGAAAACAAACGTGGAAATAGTGCCCAGCTCCCCCCTCCAAGGGGTTTTAGGGACAGCTCTCGGGACTTCGGGAATGGGGTATCCCAGTCCCGGCTCCCCTGGGATTGGGCGCTCCTGTCCCAGCCCCCACCCGGGCACAGCAGTGATGGGGGGTCACCCCGACCCCTCAGGGTTCCCAGCCCGGCACCCCCAGGCCCTGAGTGGGAAGAGCCGCGGCCCCAACCCCTCAGAGCCCCCGGGCCGCCCCTCAGGGTGTCGGTAACGGGGCTGCCCCGACCCCGTCAGCCCCCTCAGAGCCAGGGGAGCCCTGCCCCGACCCCGCTCAGCCTCCTCCGCCCGCCCGGGCCGTCACTCACCCGCTGCCCGCGGTCCTGCCGGCAGCCGCACGAAGCGATTGAGGATCCCGCCGGCGCCATCGCCGCCCCCCGAGGGACCCCCCGAGGGACCCCCCGCGCCCTCCCCGAGCCCCAGCCCGGCCCGGGCCGCGGCCGCCGCCGACATGGCCCGGCCGTCCTGAGGGACGGGGCGCGCCGGCCAATCAGGACACGGCTTCTTGGACTGCGGCCTATCAGCCGCGCGCTTGTTGACAGGTGGGAGAGCCGAGCGATCGATGCAGGCTGGAGCAATAGAGCTCCGAGCCCGGCGGCGCGGGGACACTCGCGGGGAGATTCACGAGGGGACTCGCGGGGACGTCCCGGGGCCGGTGTCACCCCCTGAGCCCCGCGGGGTCCCCGAGGCCGAGCTGGGGTCGTGGCTGGGGGGTCAGGAGAGGCCCGGCGGCGCGGGCGGAACGTTGTTGAGGCCGGAACGTTGTTGCGGGGCCGCGGTTTCCCGGCCGGAGGGGCGGGGCAGGGCCAAGATGGCGGCGCCCAGCGGAGGGGCGGCAGCGGCCGAGCCCGAGGGGGGGTCCCGGGGGGGGGTCCCGGTGACCCCCCGGCACATCAGGGACCTTCTCGGCCGCGGCATCGCCTCCGGAGGCACCGGGAGCGACGGGTGAGCCCCCGCGGGGGGCGCAGGGCGGGGGCCGGCACCGGCGGGGGGCAGCGGGGAGGCCGCGCCGGACGGTAACGGAGGGGGAGGGGACCCCTTGTTGGGGTCCTGGGGGAGACTGGGGGGCCTTGGGACTCTCAGGGGGGCCCTGGGACTCTCAGGGGGACCTTGGGACGCTCAGGGAGGGGCTGGGGTAGCCCCT
>NW_020961408.1:4601-6355 GCF_003031625.1 Empidonax traillii | reverse complement strand
CACTGGTTAAGGATGCCACCCCTAACTAATGCCATTATTTATCTGTTGGGTCCACCCTTGTATCTTACATAACTCTGCTTTTTGACTTGCCATTCACTGCAAACTCAACTTCCACATGTAAAGGATTAACTTTTACTATATCATTTGCTTATGCAAGCTGGAATTTTAAAGAGTAAAAGTGTACGGGTGTCTCCAGCCCCAGCCTTCCCACATCATGATGTGATCGATAATGTGGTAATCAGTCAGAGGAAATGACACTGTAACAGATAACAACTGCATAAAGACAGACATTCCTAAGAAAAGGAAGATACATTTTTTCAAATTATTTTTCAGCCTTCGATAGGTAGCATCCGGGAGTCCACAAGGTTAACATGAGAGGTAACTAACCCAGAGAAATAAGTCCAATATCAGTAAGTTTGTGTTTGCATTAATGAACAATCATCAAAATTTTTAGAAATCTAAAAATGAAAAAGCTTGAAACAACTGAATTTGGCTACATAGAAGTCTACATTACTCAATGGACCTCTTAGTGGACTATACTACAAAGCAATACAGGGGGGTAAAAATCCCAAAAACAAGACAACACAAAAAAATCCAAACCAAAAACCTCACCAGATACAAAGCCATCATTCACTTTCCTTCAGTGACTGATCTTTCTTCAAGACCTAATTGCTATGCCTCAAAATTATTATTTGGTTCCTTGCTTTTATTGCTTGGCAAAGCATCTATGGAAATTAATAAATGGCTTTTATTTTGTCTTCAATTGTAGAGTTGGTTCTAAGTTTTAAATTAATTAAAAATCCAATTGCATATTTTTAACTGCATAATTTCTAACCCAATTTTAAAATTTACTAATATATCTCACAAGAACACACTCTTCTAAAGACACACTTTGCATAGTTTATTCATATGGAAAGTATAAAAGAAGTCCTTTTTACCCTTTCTTTTGAAAAAAGGAAAGGAAATCAAAATGAAAAAGAAAGATAGAAGTAAACAACACACATAAAATCCCCACAGTTTGTCTATTTAAGTGCAGTTTCTAAGTTATGAGTCTAGAATAGATCTGAGAAATATCAGAATGACTGAGCTTTTTTGAATTCAGTATGAGTATTTGTTTTCAAGGCTCCATAGCCTTTCAATGAAATCTGTGACAAGGTCTTTATGTCTAAGAAAATTCAAAACCGTTCTGAGAATCCCTGAGCAGCCCAAAGATCTTATCAAGAGATATTGGTGTAGTCTGTGGAAGAGACTGAAAAGTTATGCTTTAAAGTTTTTGTTGGTAGTGGCACTTTATCTTTGGTTGGGGTTGGGGAGGAGGCATGTTTGGTGTGGGGAGGTTGTTTCTTTATTTTTGTGAGGTTTTGTTGTATTGTTTCATTGTGAGGGTTTTTGTTTGTTTGGTTGTTTCCCCTTAGAGATTGCAGCTTCCCTCTTCCTCTGTCTTAAGGTATAAAATAAGGTTTTGTCTTGTCTTCTTTTGGGCCAGGCAGTTTCTGAGTTGATTCCAGTACATTCTGCCGTAAATATCTTAAAAAAGGTGGTTTATGCTATTGTGCATTCCTCTTGAGAAATATCTGAGCCTTTGTCGTGCATTCAAAATAACTGAGTACAGTAAAAGGAAAAAAAAATCTCTAAAATGTCTGCTTTTGTTTGCATACCCAGGTGGGAATGGAAAAATATGTCAATAAAGAAGAAAATATGTCTCCTGTAAATACTTCTGGTTAATTGACTATCTTTTTTTTTTTTTTTTTTTT
>NW_020961408.1:0-2708 GCF_003031625.1 Empidonax traillii | reverse complement strand
GGCCCCTCCCCGGGCAGATGGAGCTCGTTAGCCCTGTAAGGCAATCCATCTACGTCCTGAGGACCTCGCTGCCACCGTCCAAGCGTGCTTGGCCCCGGCAGATGAACCTCAGGATTAAAGGGTGGGCTCAGTTCCGCGCACACTGTGTCTCACCTAAAAAATCCAATGCGCAGGCTGGAAGGTGTAAAGTCCTTCCCCGGTTCTTCATTCGCGAAGACAGGCCAAAAAAAAAAATTAAAATCATTGACAGCTTCTCTAAGGGTATCCCTGGAAAGAGATGAAAACTGCACTAGGTATTTCATCATATGTTAAAGACAAATCAAGTGCAAAATATCTTTCATTTCATCATCTTTCCCATTACTAAAATTACATGCCTGCTTACACCTTCACCACGCCACTGGTGAATCACATTGGACTCCTTTAAAAAATAATTACTGGTAGCAAGGGAAAACCCAATAATATGAAAAAAAAATTGTCTAATAATTTATATTAATAACAAGTAAATTTAATTTCCTTTAATTTAAAGAAATTTATTTTTTTAGAAGTAAAAGTTTGAAGATATTTTAGAAATACAGCTAAATTAAATAAAAAATTTCTTCACCTTGGAAATTCGTTACTCCAAGAGTAAATGCCATTACTGAATACCAATTTTACTTCTTTTTATTTAATAAATAAAAATTCAATTGATATTTTCAAGTAGTACTATTACTAAAAGATGCTTCTCATTACATCTCTCACAGAAGAATTTCACACTGTGGTTCCTAGGAGACTGTCCAAGAGACCTTATATGCTGCTGTTGACTGGTCACGTATTTGATCTGTGTTTTAATTATTAGTGAAGATGGCTCTTCCCCATAAGTTCAGAGTATGAGAAATGGCAATGATATTTTTCTATGTGTGTCTGCAGGTATGTATTTAATTTAGGCAAAATCAGAAGGAAATAACTGCAGGGACTTGTCAAGAATAATCGCTGTGTTTTTATGCAACCCTAAAAGTCTACATGATAGAAGACTATTTCAGAGAAGATATAAACTTACCAAGCTTTGCCAGAGTTAGGTCAAGTGCACAAGCTGTACAAACTGTACTGAATTGTCACATTTTACAAGTCTTTCTTATCCATGAGTCAGATGACATTTTCAGGGATAACAAAATCAACTCTTGAGTCCGTCTGAGCTGGCAGGGACAGAACAGAGCTCACTGGACAGAAACAAAGCTGAAACACCTACATCTAACCAGGAATTTAGATCTACCTCCTTTTTCCTTCTGTAAGAGAGACATTAATACCCATCAGATGGTTTCTTCAAACAACTGCTACTGTGGCAGTGAAGTTTTCAACACCTCTTCAGGTGAAACTGGAGATGACAGGCTTCCTACTCCCCTCAGTTGTTAAAAGGGTTAGCTGTCCCTTGATCTGTTGGGGTAGATGAAGATAAAAATCAGAAAGAAAACAGATCAGATAGAAAGTACCTTTGACATCAGGAAAGTAATACAAACAACTGTTATTATGTTTACCAGTATTTTAATGCATCTCCAATAACTCCTTGACAAATTCTCTTTCTATAGTGGTGAAACCTGTCTTCTTCAAATACTTAGTACAAAATGGGAGAGTAAAGAATGCTCTTTTTGGAATGACCTTCAGAATCCTGGAACAGTTTTCAAAATCAATTACTCTGCTGTGTTATGCTGAAGTAAACAATAAGTAAACCTATATGCTTTGGTTTTCTGAAATCAGTTTAGGGAACTAAAGCTATAAACATTCAAATTAAATGTTTTTTAGGCTCCGTACTGAAAACTAGATCTCAATTTGTATACAATATGCATTTTGTGATCAGTTTCTGTAATCACAAAGATTTAAGAAAAAAAATAAAATTGCTGATGGATACCTTGATGTTTAGCTAATGCTAAATAAGGTTTTTGGAGTTCTTTCAGGAGAGAATATGGAAAATTGTCTCTTTCACAGATACTGTCACATATTGTTTCTTGTTGACTGTTATCAAACCAAACAGCAATAGCATAAAAAAAAGTTCTAAAAGTATTTACTGGAAAGGCATCCTCAATACTTATTCAGAGATTACTTTTGTTACAAAGTGGCTTTTTGATTACACATTTGTAGTTTCCATAAATACCAGCAAATCAGGTCATACAAACTCAGATGCTTATTCAATTTCTGGTACAATCCAATTTCTGAAACCAAAATACTTTTCTAATATAAAAACTCCCAAATCTTTTTTTCCTAGCACAACAAATTAACCAACTAAGTCTTAAAGTCTTAATTTCTAGATTTAACTGCTGCAAAATATCCTGGGAATTGCTTTGGCAATTTAATAAAAAAACCCTGTGCTCTGGCATCCTTCTGAAAAGTACATAAAAATAAATCCCTACGAATGCATTCTTTGCTTTAATGGTTAGTTCATGCAAATTTAACTGTCCTTGATGACGTTTTAATTTCTGCTTCTGCCTCTGGACTAACACAAATGCTAAATGCAGTTTTACTGACAGCATCTTCAGCGCTGGGTGCAATCTGAGAATTGGCAGATCTCAGCATTTTTGTTAAGAATGAAAGCATACACTATTGTAGACTTTAACCCTTTCCTTCACCTTCTTTTTTGAGAATTTTGACTTTTCCTTTAACATGTAGTACAATTTTAGGAAAGAATGAGAACAGTACTTTTGGTTTCTTGTCCATTGATTTTCAGTGAGTAATGGATC
>NW_020961407.1:3507-6355 GCF_003031625.1 Empidonax traillii | reverse complement strand
GCCAGGAGTAATTGCTGCATGTGATTGATGATGCATTAAAAAAATAGAAAATGCAGTCATGCAAAGATGTAGGTGCATCAGTAACTTGAAATATGTGTGTCCCACTGTACTCAAGAGTTACCAAAGGAAACTTTTCCCTTATCTTAGAAATTAAGCAATTTGCAAACAGTTAAGAATTTGCAAATCCAAGGCCCTAACATACTGACCATACGAATGCTATACTTCCAGTTACAACATCAAATAACAACAAATAAAATCTTCCCAGGCCTAAAATATTTTGCATAAATAATTACTGAGGAATTGCTTGTTTGGAGGCACATTGGAAATTGTCAGATCAATTTTTAATGCCTGTAGTTAACCTCTTTCCACCATCAGAAGATATTGTGGCAAGTCTGAATTATCCTGGAACAATTTAGGGGTCCTGCCTGGTTACTGAGATGTTTAGTAGGAGAGCACTGCCTGGTCTGTGTTTAGGGTGTGAAGCTATAAAGGATGTTAAGAAATAGATGACTTATGCTGCGTATCCCATAAATGCTTCCAGATCAAGAGCCATACCCCATCCACCAGCCATTAACACTCCAAGTCAGAACTTCCATTACTCTGCTTTCTCATCCACAGCAAAGGCAAAGGGCCAGAAGATAAAACCAGCAGCAGCAGTAAGACAAAAGCTCTCTGTCCTTCAGCATTTACTGTCTAAGGGGGAGTGTGTGTGGAGGGGTTAGAGATGCCCCAATAGGTCAAGCTTACTTGATAAACAACAAGAAGTGAAGATGCCACAACAGGAAAATCGTAGATAACTTCACATTTTCCACTTCTTATTCCTTTGCTACCCTTCTAAAACATGCAGTAGTCCTGGAAAGGACAGGCAGCCTTCCCCTTCCCACCCTAGTCATGCCTGTGAGGGAAAAACACCAAGTGTCAGAGCCTCTGAATCTCGAAGGTCACATACGGCTGCCATCCCTCCTGATGTAACTCAGAGCCTGAGTGATTATATTCCCAGGAGCAGGAGCCTGAAATCTGAGCACCAATTTAGAAAGCACTTGAGGGAACAAATGCACAGCCAGCTCTTCAACCACGGCACACATAAAGCTGCCTCTCAAATGTTTCTGTTCTCTCTCCCCCGACACATGAGAGATCAACCTCTACTTTTTGGGTTTACACATTTGGACACGGAGTACTGGAGGACTTCAGTTAGCTTAGGGAATCCTGCATTTTAATCTGTCTCTAAGAGCTATTGAAAGTTAATCAGGAAGATGGAATTAATTTCCATATTCCCTTTCAAAAAGAAAAGAAAAAAAAAAAAGAGTCATAGTTCTAGAGGCAGAGCGAATCACTATTCGAACCTCCCAGTGTAAACAAACACATGAGAAATCCATCATCGCTGAAGGGCTGCTAACAGCAGCCAGCCTCCCCCACCCTCCCTGTGCATCTAAGCTTTCAGGAAAAAGTGAAACAGGAATAATGATCTACATGATCCTCCTGGGAACTGTCCTCCCCTTCTCCCCCCTCACCCCCAATCACTTTTCACCTCCTCGTTCCATACACGGAATAAAACGCAGGGCCTGCAATATTTTAAGTATGACCCAAGCAAATTGCTCTAGCATTAAAGAAGTGAGCTGTGCTGCTGCTGCTGCTGCAGCAAGCAAGATCTTCAGTTCCAGTTCCAGGACCGGCTCCTGGCCTTCATGGGAGATATCCAGGGAACCAGCAGGAAGCATGGCACCGAGCAGACTGTCCCACAGGATGTGTGGCAGCTCCAGCTCGTCACTCCACACGGCTCCGTGTGTCCCACAGGGTCTGTGTGCAGCACTCGGGGTGGGACAGTGGCCAAGGTCATCCACAAAGACTGCCCATTCCCCTGAGCTGCTCCTGGGTGTATCTTTTAAATGGCTGCATCTGCCTCTTCCCAAACCTGCTGGAAAAAGTGCCTCTGGGGTTGGGCTGTCCAGCTCGGGATTCCCCACAGGCGTGTTTGTGCACCAGGGGAAAGACGTGTTACGTCTCACACCAGTGCAAAGCCTGAGGCTTGCTAACTATCCTAGTGCTCCAGCATTTATATTCCACTTGGAAAGTTCACAGATTCATTACTGATGGTCTTATTTTTCAGCACAGTGAGAATCAGGTAAGAAAAAAAAAAAACTGGACTCAGACTATTCTAAAGTCAGAGTCACAGACATTTTGAATTCCAAAAGGTAGGAGTTTCAAAGCAGCCGAAACGACTTCAGAGAATTTGTGGAGCGTAGAAGAAAGCCACCCAGAAGACCGGAAACAAGCAAACATGGTAATTTTCCACCCAGAGATGCTCCATACAAAGACGGGAGGTCACACACTCTGAAGACTCCAAGAGTTCACTTGGGGGTGGAAAAGATGCGTTCAGAGCAGCGCAGGAGAGCGAGTTAAAAATAAACAGCCTGGAATCCAGGACTTCAAAGATTTTCCGCTTATTGTCTTCATCTCTATTTTGGCAGGATATAACTCACAAGCCACCCGAAGCAGGCATGTGCCGGCATTCTCAGGAGTAAGGCTCGAATAACAAGTAATCGCCCCAGCTCCCGCCCATCTAATAAATTCCCTGAAACCAGAATCTCGTGAATCTCTCCAAGCTGACTCACCCTCGCAACGTTCATCTCGCACGAGTCACAATTTTGCCTGCTGCAGTGCAAAGCTGTTTCGCCCAGCTGAAATAGAAATGCAAGTGTTCTAGGCACTCACATGTTGAAGAGGAACCCCTAAAGAGCTGCTGTTACACCATTTTTGGGTAATGCGTACTTTTTTTTTGTATAAAATGCAAATTAGTTACGGAACAGTATAAAGTTACTATGCTGATGTTAAAAGGGAAAAAAAAAAA
>NW_020961407.1:0-2960 GCF_003031625.1 Empidonax traillii | reverse complement strand
AAAAAAAAAAAGGCAAGGCTGCACTTGCTGCAGCCAAACCACAAATATTCCAACCCCAAAGATAAGAGACTCCAGTGTATCAGGTGGATGCTGGTACAAATGCCCTCAGCACTGGAGGGTGGTGCAGTTCTAGGTACACAGTCTCCTTCCTACCTGTCATTGTGCAGTTTCACAAATTTGCTGGGACGTTGGTCATGATAGGCCTGCTGTGAAAATCAGCAGCTGGTAATACTCTAATTTCCTCTCATTTTCCCTCTCCCAATATATAACCTGCATACTGATAAGACAGGGACTGTCCCTCTGCCCCCCCTGACGGTCTGGGGGCACCCAGGCCTGTCCTGCCCCCTCACGGCTCCCGCCCGGCCCAGCCCGTCCCCTCATGGCCGCCGGCCGGCCGCCAACCTCTCCAATGTCCAAACACAGCTCCTGATGGCTACTCCATGAGGTCTGCACAGATCGGCATGGCAGCATCCCCCATGCCTGCAGCTCGGCAACGAGCCGCAGGAGCAGGAGCAGGTCCCTCACAACCCACCACCCAGCGCGTGGCCGCCCGCCCGCCATCTTGGCCCGCCCGCCATCTTGGCCCCCTCGTTTAACCTCCTGCTCCTCAGAGGCTGCTGAGCTTTTCGGGCGGGAAGTCAGCTTGAAGAAAACAGAATTTTTATATCAGCCTGCACCTCAGGAAGTCTCCCCTCATCCCCATATCACCACTGGCAAAACAGAGCTCAAATCAGCCCGGCAATTTAATTACCTGGGAAGCACCATCTCCTGTCTGATTTTACGCCATCACTCCAAAACTGATTTTTGTTTTAACTAGTGAGAATGACATCTGTGGCTTCCCTCCTTTGACATGAAAATGGACAGACACTCATGAGAATCTCGTCCAAGAAAAAGCTGTGTCATCTATAGACCTGGTAGACAGCAGAGTGATGCATCTCTAGGTAAGAAGCACAATCTCTCATCCCTTTAAACTTCATGCCTAAATACCTTCATCACTGTAAATTGACTTTAGCAGTCTTAGTCTTGGTCAGACTCTATTATTTTCAGTAGATAAATAAAATATGTTACTGGCAGTCAAAAGAAATAGAATTAATAGTAAATAACTTCCTATGTGTGCACTGAAGTACAACAACCTACTGAAGTGTAAGAGCTCCACAGCACAGCCAGACTGCCCCTTCCAGAAAATGAGCTGCTCTATATTGGAAAGTCTATTTAGATTTTGTTCTGTGTCTCATTTTCCCTGAAACATGGTCACTGATGATCTTACCTAATACCTGAATTTGGATTTAAACTGCCACAAACTGTTGCATAATAACAATAATTTTAAAATAGACTAGACTAGATTAGACTAGACTAGAATACTGCAAGGGACCTACCATGATCCAGCTGCCTGACCACTTCAGGGCTGCCCAAAAGTTAAAGCAAATTATTAAAGTCATTGTCCAAATGCCCTTTAAGCACTGGCAGGTTTGGGTGTTAACCACCTCTTTAAGAAGCCTTTTCCAGTGTTTGACCACTCTCTCAATAAAGAAATACTTAATCTTCATAATTTCTTACAAAGAAATGGCAATCAGAAATGGTAGCCAGGGCTGGCGGAAACACACTCTGCTTTAAAGGACGTGGCAAATCTTTCAGTAGTGAATTCTCCAATCTTAAAGAAAATTTGTGAGAACACTTCAAAAGGTGCCCCCAGCCTAAAAATCCTACACAGTTCTCAGCAAGTTACTGCTACTCCTAAATTGTATTTATCATCCTATGCAATGGCCTTGTCCCTTCCAGCTCAGGACACTTTATGGTTCTATGATTCCCTTCTACTCCAGGTAACACTGATGATCTGCAAAATATTCAGCTCTGTTCTGAAACCATTCTGGTATCACATCATTTCTTCACTGCAGCTGCTGAAAACAAAAGTAGCATGGGAAAATACAAGTATTCAAGTAAAAAGGTATTAATGCTTCAGACAAAATGTTCCTGTTGGGATATTACATAAAATCCAGATGATGTCATCTTCTGCCATCCTTAATAGCACTGAAGAATATCTCAACTCTGCAAGTGGTCCTGTTTATTTTATCAGGTGAATTTTAAGACACTTAGAACAGTGCAATGCTAATAAATATTAGCTGGGCTGGTATTTTTTAGCAGGATTATTATACAGGGCAGAGTACAGTATTTTGGGATTGTTTACAATTACATCTTATTTTACAGTCATATACAACCACTAAAGACTCTTTGGTGTTTCTCTGTCTCAGATGAGAGTTTATTAGTACAAGCAAAAAGCATAGAAAGTTTAAGTCGAGGGTTACAACAACAGAGGGAGCCTTGTTTGCAGTTATGCAACTAAGGCAAGAAAATCAGTGTGGTAAACAGTGGTCTGGCCGTGTCAGGTTATTTTTGAGGGCATCATCATCATCATCATGATCCATCAGAAGGATAGGCTTTGAAAACCAGTTACACAGGAACACACACCAAATGCACAGCCCCCAGCTGCCAACAGCATCAGGGCTTCAATTCCACTCACAGGAAGAAACTTCTTTTCTTACCTGGTCGGTCCTGCTGTCGACGGGATTCTGCTCTCAGCCGGTGGCACAGCAGCAGGAAGAGGATCTGAGATGCCCTGACCTCCAGACCTTTCTGTGCTCTTGTCCTGAGGGCTCCTTGTTGCATTGAGCACATTACCAGGAGGTTGGCTGAATTCTGAATCTTGGGGAGCGTTCTGGAATGAAAAAACAAGCAAACAAACAAACAAACAAATTTAAATGGCTGCTGCTAGTTTGGAGAATACACAAGCTGGAGGAATTTTGTTCAGCTTCTGCAGCAGATTTCACTGCTTTGATGGAACCTGCAGGTTGTAAAGCCGAGGCATTTTTTTTTTATTAATGACAGAAAAACAGAAGGAAGTGGTTGAGCCAGAAATAAATACTAGGAAAAGAAGAGAGAGAGAAGAATGCAACAATTGTTCT
>NW_020961406.1:0-6356 GCF_003031625.1 Empidonax traillii | reverse complement strand
GAACCCACCGTGGCCCCTCGCAGGACTGCGGTGACGGCAGCGGTGGGGACGCGCAGTGCGTGGCCTGCCCTCCCAGGAAGTTCAAGGACCGCTGGGGACACCACGGCTGCAAGCCCTGCCTGTCCTGCGCCCTCATCAACCGCCTCCAGAAATCCAACTGCACGGCGACGGCCGACGCGGTCTGCGGGGAGTGCCTGCCGGGGTGAGCGGGGCCAGCCTGAGCAGAGCCACTGCGCCTGCACCTGGGGACAGGCAGGGAGGGGGTGGGCACAGGGTGGCATCTGAAGCTACCTGGGTCATGGGACCTAAGAGGAGCCTGATGACCCAGGCCTGCCTCTATGAAGACACTGCTCATTCCATGAAAGTCAGACCCCTCTGATGGCCCCCTTGTAGCTCCAGAGAAGGGAACCTGAAGGCTTCCATAAATCAGCTGTGGAAGAAAACTTCCAGACCCGAGTTGTTCTGTGGGCACCAGGGTGGCCAAGCCCTGAAAGATGAGGGGCTGTAGACCACTATGGTTGATGGTCCCGAAAGAGAAGGACAGAGGGGTGAAGGGTTTAAGGAGTTACTGAAATGAAACTGCTGTATACAGCCAACCCACACCAAGCCTGAGGGCTGCAGACACGCACTGACCATCAGTGGGACTGGGACAGGAGCGAGTTGAGGCTTTGTTGTGTGAGCCTCTTGCTGGACACAGCTGTGACTGGGGTATTCCTGACCCTCTGGGGAGCTGCTCATCTCTATAATCCGCTTCAGCAGACATGGGGCCAGAGAGGGAGGGGCTGTTGGAGGGATGTCACTCCTTAGCAAATGGCTCGGTGTGAACAAGTAGCTGCAGCGCAGCTTGGGCCAGCGATGAGAGCCCTGCTGCTGTGGGGTGGCCCAGCCGGCTGAGCAAGAGCAGGGGGTCAGCTGTCCCCACTGCCATGGGCTGGGCTGCACAGCCAGGGTGGCGGGGCCTCACCAGGGGCTGGGCACTGCTGAGCCCCTCTGCTCTGTTGGCAGGTTTTACCGGAAAGCACGGATCAGCGGGCAGCTGGAATGGGAGTGCATCCCCTGCACCAAGCAGACGCCCTCCTCTGAACCACAGTGTAGGTTGCCCCTCACTGGGGGAGATTGGGGTGGGTGGAGCTGCAGCCCCGCTGGAGGAGGCACAGTCATGGCATGTGGCGAGGGACACATGGGAAGGGGAGGTCCCAAGCCTCAGAGTTTGGCTCCAGCATTTTGTGGCTGATGTTTGCAGGTCGCTCCAGAACTAACCTGGTGAAGATCGCCATCCCCACTGTACCACCACAGGACACAGCCCTTCTTGCACTGACCAGCAGCGCCCTGATCATCATCGTCCTGGTGCTTCTGGCACTCTCCATCATCTACTGCAAGCGCTTTTGGAAGAGCCAGTGCCAGCGAGGTGAGTCAGTGCTCTCCTCCTCTCTGTGCTATTCACCTGTGCCTGTGGTTCCTTCTTGCTGTGTAGAGTATTGCCCTGAGCATTGCCACTTTGACAGCACAGTGACCCAACTTGGCTCCTACAGAATAGACACCTTGTCCTGCTTCTCATGCCTGCAGGACCTCTTGTGTGATTTGCATGCTTAAAGACACAAAGAATCCTCCCTCCTCCTTGGTGCCATCAGGAGGAAAAGGAGAAGGCCATTTTGCACTCAGAACTGACAATTCCCTCATCTGGGGTTTCACAGGTTGGGCAGCTCTTTGCTGCTGAGGGAAGAGGGCAGTAGGTTTGGTGGCCAGGGCTGGGGCACGTTGGCATCCAGCAGCATGCCAGGGAGCTGCTGGCTCCTGGCTCCTTGCCAGCAAACATACCACAGGGCTGAGGAGATGCTGGGGAAGTGAGCCAGGCCTTTGCTCAGGCTGGTTCTCTTCTCTCCTCCAAGTTTTCCTGAGGACTCAGAACTTCTCGGGCCAGCGAGCGATGTTCCCGACCGCAGCGGCGCCCGGCAGGTTCCTGTGTGAGGAGCAGATGTCTGGTCCCTGCTGCCTGGGTGTGAAGAACCTCAGCCCTTGCTACAGGCAGGCAGAAGGTACCTGCTTTTGCTGCCTTCCCATGGGGAGGGAGCTGGTGCTGGGCTCCAGCTTGAGTGTCCCAGGACCTGCTGAGATGCCCTTCCAGGCAGGAAGGCTGGAGCTGCGTGGTGAGCTTTGCTGAGCCGTGCCTGTTTCTGGTTCCAGGCCCTGTGGAAACAGTGCAGTTCATTTCGGACGGGGAAGCTGTGGGTCTCCAGCTCCCCTCTCTCCAGCCAGAGATGGACTTGCCACCAGCCGCTGTGATCAGCACTGCCTCCAAGGCCCAGCTGGGCAGGAGCCTCCTGGAAAGCCAGCCCCTCATCCGGGCCTCGGGCCATGGGGACTGCCTGGCCGGGGTCCTGCCGCCCCCCGCCCCCAGGCAGGGCCAGCCGGGCACGGTGGAGGCCCTGGCCCCCCTCTCCTCCTGCGCCTCCGAGCTGCAGCACAAGTGGCCACATGCACCAGTGGAGTGCACCGAGCTGGACCTCCAGAAGTTTTCCTCCCAGGCAGAGTTTGTGGGCAGCGAGCGGCCAGACGATGCAGCGAGCCAGGCAGTGAAGAGGATCCCAGCAGAGAGCAGTGGTGTGGTGCAGGAGGGGGCCCATCGCTTGCCCCCCACCTTCCCAAATCCCACCACCGATATTCCCCTTGGGGAACAGCCGGTAAGTTCCTCCATCCTCATCACTCCTCTGAACTGCTGCCAGGTGCCCGAGGCTCAGGCACAGGAGCTGGGCTTGATGGAGGGGTAGGGATGTGGACTGAGGTTTGTTGATATGGGGTGGCACAGCTGGAGGAGAAGCACCATTCTGTGAGCCCCTGTGATGGCCCTGGGAGCAGTGCCTGGGGTTGCTGTTCTCAGCAGACTGCCACCAACCTTGGGTCTTTGTCTCACCAGGTGGATGATGCCCAGAGCCTGGTGACTCAGATCAGCAGCGCAGCCAAGGGTAAGTGGTCTTCCAGCCTCATCTTTATTCTCTGACTACTGGGATATCAGAGAGGCAGGTTCTTGAAATAGAGCTCCTCCAGAAGTCCACCATGGCTGTGCCAGGCATCACTTATCTAACTTGTGGCCTTTGGTGCTGGTTCAGAAGGTACATTTTCTGTGATGCTGCCTTGAGTGGCCTGTGAGCCAGTGGCTGATGGAAGCCTGGTTGTCACCAGTTACCAGCTTCCCCCGGGACTGAGCCACCTCTGTGTTGCTGAGCTCTGAAAGTGATATTGGAGGAGATGCCTGCCCTGGCAGGATGTCCTGACACCTGCTCGGCAGGGTTGGGACTGGAGTCTGGCTGCTCTGTTTTCCCATATCCTGGCCAGGAAGGACAGGTTCTAACCCAGCTTCACTGTGATGCTGCCCCCCAGGTCTCCTAATTGCAGAGCTGCCCCATTCCTTGGTGCAGTCGCTTGCCTTCTTGCTGGACCCTTCCTTGAATGGTGTGAAGAACTTCGGCCATGTGGCGCTGGAGCTGGGGCTCGTGCCCCAGGTGCTGGGACGGATCTCAGGCTTTGAGCAGCTTGTCGCGCACTTCACCCACACGGGAGCTGCGGTGACCGTCCCGCTGCTGGCACAGGCGCTGCAGCGGCTCCAGCGCTTCGACGCCTTGCTCCTGCTCTGTGACCACTTCACACTCAGCCCTGTGACCGACCACCAGCACTAGAGGACGCAGAGGGATGAGGAAAGCTCCATGCACTGTTGGTGTGGGAGAGGATCCGGTGGCCTTCAGACATGTAGCGTCCCTGGTGCGCCTGGGGGGAGAGCATGGAGATTGTCTTTGCATCATGGAATGGAAGGATGCGAGGGGTTCTGGGAAGCACAGCTGTGCCTTCTCCCAGCTCTGTGGGAGGGCTCGCTCAGGCCCCTCCAGACGCTGTTTTTCTCTGGCTGTGACACCCTTGCCTGTTGGTCACTGTGCTGCCTGCAATGCAGTGCTCTGGCTCTGCATTGAGCCCCGTCCTGCCCCACTCTTGCCATGGGGTCCCTCAGCCGTGGGGCTTGGTCTCCATGGGCAACACCCTCCTATGGGCCTAGCCATCGCCTCCCTTCCATTCCAGCTTTCCTGTCCTTCCTCTCGTCCGTGCTGTGCCTTTCTAGGTGCCAGATGCCACTTTCTCAGTTTGCTTTTTGGCTGTTTCTCTTCCTCTGTGCTGGGATTTCCTCAGCAGAGGATCTGGCCATGGCTCACATGCCAGGCTCCACCCTTTGCCTCCCTGTGCCACCCTGGCACCTTCCCTTTTGTGTCTATTTGTCCTGACAGGAGACTCAGCCTGATCCCCAGGATGAGCTTGTGTACATCCTTTTCCTGAGGCTGTGGCTGCTGGCCAGGGGCAGGTGCTGGCTCACTCCTGGGCTCTTGACATGGCCCACAGCCATCTGCTGCCCATCGCCTCCAAGGCTTTGCGGTGGCACAGGGCAACAGGGGCAGGGTCACTGCACTGCCTTGCCCTGGGGAGCAGGTGGCAGCTGGGGGCTGAAGCCACGACTGTGCTCGCAGTCAGTGGTGACATCCCTGTGCCAACCACAGCAGGGTCAGCTCCTTTTAAAATATTTTTCTTTTTCTTTTTTTCTCCTGCCATAAAATGGCCTGATTTCTCATTCCTAGGAGTTGCTACTGGGGAAGGGAGAGCCCTCCTGCTTGTCATTTCATTAGAGTTTGTCGTGGTCCTGCTGCCACTGGGTGCCCCAGTTTCGGTTGTTATGCCCGGGGCTGAGGACTGGAGGTGGTCAGGCTGTTCTCAGTCTGCCCCAGCCGTCGGGGCTGTGTCAGTGGCCTGGACAGGAGCGGTGGCTGCGGGGACACGTTCCCGTGCGGGGCGCGGCGATGCGGGGGTGGCTGGGCACGCGGGGCCTGCGGATGCCGCTCCCGCCGGGGTCACGGGTGGAGCAGCTGCCAGCGGGGCTGCGGCAGTCAGCGTGGCTCGGTGCCAGGCGGCACTGACAGCGGTGTCCAATAAGTGTCACCCCAGCTGTCCCGACACTGAACCGGTGACGCCTGCTCTGGCTCAGTTGCTCTGTCTGGGGTCCACTGAGCGCTTGCTGCGGTCCCGCCCGTCCCCGGGTGTCGGGCGAGCCGGCGGGTGGTGGTCTCCAGCAAGCGGCACTGTTACCCCTCCAGCCCCCCCGGCCGAGCCCACAGGCTTTGCCTTCATGTGGCCGCAGTACCTGGAAGGGGCGGGTGCCGTTCTGGGAAGGCAGCGCTCCCCCCTGCCCTGTCCTGGGTATTAATAACTGCTGGTGTTTCTTTTTGCTGTTCAGTGCTGTTGGGACTCAAGAGCACCCAGGATGTGCTCAGATAAGCAGGGGAGTTGGCAGTTTTGGCTGGATGTGGCACTCTCTCTGTCCTGCTGCTTGTTTCTTCCAGAGTCAAGGTCATTTTATTGCTCTTTGCTCCCCGAGACCCAAAGTGTTGGACCTTGTGCCATCTGGGGCTGGAGTTAGTTGAACTCTTGCTGCACTCTCAGGTTCTTAGGGAGCAGCCAGCAGTATTGCTGCAACACGCACAGCCTGGGGCCAGGGATTTCATGTTTGAGGTTTCTCTGCTGCAAGGAGAGTGCTGGCATTAATCACCTCACAAAATTCAATAAATATTTAATTCCTTTGTGGGCACACTTGGTCACTTCCAGTGGGAAGGTACATAACTTCACCCACAGCATCTGAGTAAGAGCCTTCCTGCAGCTCAGCTCACCAGCTCTGGCTTTGAAGCTGGAGCTGGTCTGGGTGGCTTGTCCTGCATGTCCCTGTGTCACTGGTGCCACCAGTGTGAGGTCACTTGGGGTGCACAGAGCAGCAACAGCCAGATAGGATGGCAGAGCCAGTGCCCTCCTGTCACATGGCAACATCAGGAGCAAAGGATGGGCAGAAAGGGCTATTAAATTAAAACCATGAATAATAGGGACATGTCACAGGTGTGTGCTGCAGGTCCCTCCTTGTGCTGGGCAGCTCTGCTGGTGTGCAGGGGGGCCAGGCTCTGGGCCAGCAGATGGAGTGAGGCTTTAATTCTTTATTTTTCTCAGTTCTATAAAGAAATCAGCCCCATTCCCTTCATAGCAAACTATTATTTTTCAGCTGTTTGATGTCCAAGCAATATTATTTACAGCCAAAACTTAACTCCTGCCTTGATGAGGCAGTGTATGATGTGCAGGGTGCTGTGCCATGCCATGTATGATGTGTAGGGTGCTGTGCCATGCTGGGTGTGATGTGCAGGGTGCTGTGCCATGCTGGGTGTGATGTGCAGGGTGCTGTGCCATGCCAGGTGTGATGTGTAGGGTGCTGTGCCATGCCAGGTGTGATGTGCAGGGTGCTGTGCCGTGCCATGTATGATGTGCAGGGTGCTGTGCCATGC
>NW_020961405.1:4718-6357 GCF_003031625.1 Empidonax traillii | reverse complement strand
ATTTATAGTTAAACTGCTCAGGACACAGTGACTATTCTTCGATTTCCTGAGTTTCCAGTTTAACATAAAGATGTGTCTCTAGACACAACCCTTTAATGCGAAACAAACTAATTCTTTTCCAGACATGCTATCTCTATATCACTTGCTGCACAATTAATAGTGGTAGTTTTTTTAAAAATACATGAAGCATTTTCAAATAGCTATGTACTTTTTAGTAGAGACTTATACTGAAAGTCTTATAACACCTCTCTCTTGGAAATTTGCAAACGTATGATTTTAAGCCTGTAGGCTGGAGCACCTCTCATCTGAAGACAGACTGAGAGGATTGGGATTGTTCAGCCTGGAGAAGAGAAGGCACTAGGGAGGCCTTCCAGTACCTAAAGGGGCATACAGAGGGGTGAAGAGTGACTTTTGTCAAGGGAATGGAGGGAACAGAGTAGGATTAGATTAGACATAAGCAATTCTTTGCTGTGTGGTGGTGAGGCCCTGGACAGGTTGCCCACAGAAGCTGTGGATGCCCCGTCCCTGGAAGTGCTCAAGCACAGGCTGGATGGGACTCTGAGCAACCTGATATAGTGGAAGGTGTCCCTGCCCATGGCAGAGGTTTGGAAATGGATGCTGTATAAGGTCCCTTCCAAGTCAAACAAATTTTTTAGTTTGTTTGTTTTGTTGTTTGTTTGTTTGTTTGTTTGTTTTTTAATAAAAATTACTGTTTATGTAATGTATTTTGCTGCTTAAAATAAAACAAACTAGTGCCTGCACCCCACGTGACCCAGATCTGAAAGCAGGGAACTCTGTTGTTACAAATACTGAGGACAGACTGGGATAGAAGTCTGTCTGACCTCCTGCTTGTGAAAGTGTGTTCAGAGAGGCACATTTCTTGCAATTTTTTTTTTCCCTGCAGAATCAGAACCAGTTCTGCTGGCAGAGCTCCCTTCCTCTCTCCATGCAGAAGAGTGTCAATGTATGTAGGTGGAACTTGATCTGTAGGCCTGGAGCTCTGCTTTTGGGAAGCGCCCTAGAGTCAGGGTGGATTGATTTATGCAAATGTTTTAATCTGGTTTTAAATATGTACTTTATTTTCTTAAGAGACCTCTCATTCTCATCCGTTAATATCTGTGCAAATGTGTAATTTTCTAGGTAATCAAGAGACTGTTTTGGGTTACTGTATATTTCAGCAGTTGCCTGACCATTGAACAGTCAGATGTTTAACAATTTAATTTAAACTAGAAAATAATAATGTATCTTTAAAAAGAAAGAATTCAGTCTTTCTCTTTTTTTTTTTTTTTGTACAAAGCTATATTTGAATAACATTAAGTAGACAAAACCATTAAGGGAATTTAAAATCCATCGGAACCTGTGATAATTAAGTTTAAAAAGTGCTTCTGGCTGAAAATTGAGTGAGGGAGGTTAATACAAGTGTGTTCAGTAAACCTTTTTTTTTTTTTTTTTAAAATGTTACTAAGACCTGCAGAGCCATTTGCTCCTCTTTTCTGTTCATTGAAGACAAAAGCACATTCTGATTTTGTTTTGTTAGTACAAGGGTTCCATGAAGAAACACCCCAGTCATTTCTGTCCTGTAGATGACTTAATGCTGGCATTTCAGTTTGAGAGACATCTAATGGAACTAATTTATATA
>NW_020961405.1:0-2766 GCF_003031625.1 Empidonax traillii | reverse complement strand
ATATATGAAACTGTAAAAAGGAAACCAACAATTTTAAAGAAAAGGGAGATACAAAATATGAGTGCTTTCAAATTTGGATAACATACATGCATTTCAATACTAATTTCAGGTTATTATGGATATTTAAAAGCATTTGATGTGAGATCATGTAAGAAAAGACTGTGAAATAATAAACTGGTGTAGTTAATTACTTTTTTTTTCCTTTAAGAGTGCATTGATTTCAACTTCACCCATTTATTAGCAAAATATGCAACATGCTGATTTGATAGTTCTCATTTTACTGGACAAGATGTTTAAGCAGTTTATACAGATTAAAAATTCGAGTCTGCCTTCCCGCCTCTTTTAAATATAAAAAAAGCATTTCAGCTGTTGCTGAAAAAAAGATGTGCTGGAAGAAATGGTGGAGAGCAAAAAGCGTATGTACTCTGCAGCAGGAGTGAGCAGTGCTGCTCGTGGGCACAGTCTGGCACTCTGCAGTTTGTGCACTTGTACACACAAAGTGTTAGGGTCACATCTCTGCTCTCCAAACTTTGGATAATGATAAAAACCATGGATATTTGCCCAATGTTTTAATCATGTCCTAATGAAATTAGGTACACATGTGAACATTTTGATGTGTAGTTAGAACCCATCACATCCTAATGCAGTATGCAAAGGTTTTTCCTATATTCACAAGGTGAAATAAATAGCAAGAATTGTTAGGTGCACATGTAGCAGTTTTTAGCTGTGGGTACCTGTGCTCTCTTTCCACGACAGCACTGGCTGATGGTCTCAGCACTTTCATGCTCCTTATTTTTGCTGCCTTCCTTATGCTGGTGCAAGAATATGCTTGGCAGCTGACCCAGCTGAGACGTTGCTCAGCAATAAATATAACAGTCTGTGCTGACGTGAGAGGAGATTATGTGGTGCCAAGAAGAGTAACTGAGGACAGGGGAAGGTGAGGGCTGCAGGACTTCGTGAAGCAGCAGTTCTGGCTTGTGCTGGCTTACTGAGAGCTTTGGGAAACTTGGACAGCCAAGTAAGACAAATAAAGTAATGGTTTAAAACAGAATCAGAAATTCTCCAGAGGGTGAATTGGAACCATTGATTTTCCTGCCTGTGTCATGTTCACTGAGCTAAACTTGTGGGAAATTACACAAACAACAGTAATATTCCATCAATAGGTGGACTTACTAATTTAATTGCACTTTGATCACAGAGCAGACTTTCTCATATTTAAGTAGCGATCTGACATTTGGCCTTCCTGGATTGGTTTTTTTTTGTGTGTGCGTGTGTGCAGATGTTCAGTTTCTCTTGTTTTAAATAAAACAGAAATTTTTCTGTTTGCAGATATGAATTGGTGTTTACATTGACATAGCCTGTCTCATACCGAAGATGTGTGTTTGTGTGAATGTATACGCATGTAATCTGGTGTAGGAGATGTAGAGAAAATAGTTTTAAGAACTGCAGTAATGTTAGTTTCTCAGTCTAGGTTTTGTGTTTTCTTTATTTGGAGGAAGAGGACATCCTGTCTCTGGAATGAAGGCACGGTAGGCCTAGAACCCAGTATGAATGAAAAGCAAAGCCATCATGCAGCTGAACAAAACCCTTTACATGTGGTGTTTTTTATAAACCTTATTTCAAGTTTGTTTTAACACAGTTAATTTTTTTTTTTATTCAGTTCAACCTTAAATCATAGTATCCTGACTGATTTGAAGAAGTCTTAAAGTTTTGATGCCAAGTTCCCTAAAACTTTGCAAAAGTTGCTCCTGAACTTTTAAAAATGTGAAATTAAAATTGAAGTACCTACTGCTTTAAATGTATTAAGCCGTACATGAAGTGACAATCCTAGAGAAATCTTATCTTCATGCAGACTGACAAATGAGTTATTTCTGCCTGCCCTTTCCTTCCTCTTTGGAGGCAATAATGGAAGGATATCCAAGTAATCTAACCACATGAACAAGCATTGCAGCATGGCTAATGCAAAGGGAGCTATTGCTAATGTAAACTAAAAGTCAGTTCCAAAATTTGCTGGTACAATTGCTGGCAGGGCTTGGATTCAAGAGGGTCACATACCTACACTTAGGAGAGAGGGCAGGAAGAAGTAAAACATGCAGAATATGATACTGGCTGTTAAAAACTAATGGCTCTAGTGCTGGTTCCTGCCAGCAGGATGGTTCAGGACATGGAAGTGAGGTGGCAAACACTGTGGAGTTTGTGGCAGGTCTGCCAGCTTTATGAACTCTTCAAGCCCTCAGCGGGGGGAAGGTGGAATCCGTGAGCTGTAGCAGCAGCAGATACAGGGCAGTCACAAGGTTTTCATGCCGTGCTGCCAAATAACGTGTGTGTAATCATACACCATTGTATTAGGTTCCTGGGTAAAGCTGTTTCCCTTGAGTTAGCCGAGGGTGCAGTTCCATGATTTATGTAAGATGATCCAGGACAGCACTGCTGTGAAAAAAAAAAAAAAAGCCTGTCCTGCTTGGTGCTTTAATCAAGTTTTGCAACGCTCCCTGCCCCCAGCCCTCCTCCTCGGTTTGTACTGATCCTTTTTCACTTCTCTGGGTATGTATTTCCGAGCCAGTTTTACCTGGATCAGTGGTGTGACTGCCAGTGCACCTTCATGACTCTTTATACCTTGTCTCAAGTTAGCATTAGGGTAGCTTAATCCAGTGGTAAAACTGCTTCCTTGGATATGGATATTGTAGAAATACTTGCACGCACTGACTGAAAATAGAGACTGGGCTAAAATAGGAGCTCTGTACTCTAAAGAAATTTTTGAGGTCG
>NW_020961404.1:4926-6361 GCF_003031625.1 Empidonax traillii | reverse complement strand
ACAGCCCACCCTCTCCATTCTGGAATAGCCCTTGGCAACCAAAGAACCAACACCCCACAAGGTCAGAATGCAGCCCCACCCATGTGCCCCTTTAGGATGTCCCAGCCCATCCTCTCCATTCTGGAATAGCCCCTGGAAACCAAAGAACCAACGCCCCACACCCCCCCAGTGCAGCCCCACCCATCTGCCAGGGGACTCTCTGGGAAGTCACGGCCTTTCCCCCAGGAAAGAAAGCCTGGAACCTTCGGGTTTCAGGTGCAGTTGGTGGGACACCCTGGGCACTCCATGGGCAGCAAGAGCTTTCTGTCCTGCCACCTTTGGTCTGGCAGGAATCTTTGTCCAGATTCCAATTTGGCAGTCGGACTGACAATTCCAGCGTGGGGCTCCTGCAAGTGAACGACAGCCCTGCCCTCCAGGAAAGAAACCCCTTCCCCTCGGTCTCTTTTCCTCTTCCTTCAAATCCAACCTGCAGGGCAGCTTTCTGCCATCTCTTCCAAGGCCATGTTCCAAGTATTCCATACGATTTTTACTTTAGCAAAAGTGTAAATAAGAAGGCAGAGGAAGCTCTCGCTCTCTTTCTTCTGGTTTACTGAAAGAGCAGGTGTTTTGCTCTCATTGTGCCTGGGTGAAGGAGTGAGGCCTCGTGCGCCTGGTTGGCCTTGAGAAGCAGAAAGTGATGGCGGTCGTTGGTGCGATTCTCTGCTATCTTGAGGAAAGTATCTGGGTTAGGGTTCAGGTTTAGGGTTTGGATTCAGGTTTAGGGTCAGGGTCAGAGTCATGGTTAGGGTTAGACTTAGGGTTCAGGCTTGGTTAGGGTTAGGGTTAGGGTTAGGGTTAGGGTTAGAGTTAGGGTTAGGATTAAGGTTAGGTTAAGGTTAGAGACTGACAATTCTTGAGCAGGGGTTATGACATCAAAGAAATGCATTTCCACCCAGGAAACAAAGCCCTTCCCCTCCATCTCTCCTTTGCAATATGTGACCCACTCTTGGTACTCCAGACACAAAGAGATCTTCTTGTGCTGGCACCTTTTGTCTGGGAGGAATCTTCATTCTTATTCCGTTTTTGGACTTAGACTTAGCATTTCAGGACAGGGGTTCTGACACCAAACAAATGCCTTTCCACCCTGGAAAGAAAGCCCTTCCCCTCCATCTCTCCTGTGCAATTGGTGAGCCACTCTTGGCACTCCATGCACACATGGAGCTTCCTCTGCTGGCACCTTTTGTCTGGGAGGAATCTTCATTCTTAGTCCATTTGAGGGATCAGACTTGTGGGGTGCTGAGCTGAAAAAAGACACACTATGGACAAACCATACTAACTGGCCTCAGTTAGACCTGCCCCTGACATAGCCAGAAGCCTCTTTGCAGGCAGTGGAAAGATACAGGAGCAGTGATACCAGACTGCAGGAATGTAAACAAAGAGAAACCTGGGACAAAAA
>NW_020961404.1:0-1810 GCF_003031625.1 Empidonax traillii | reverse complement strand
ACCCTCTCCTTGTGAATTTACCGATGTCCCTGTGACATCACCGCTCTCCCTTTGCTGTCAACATTCTCCTGTGATGTCACTGCTCCCCAATAATGTCACTGCTGTCGCTGTGATGTCACCACTGTCCCCAACAGTGCCACCATTTCCCTGTGATGTGACCGATGTCCCTGTGATGTCACCAGGCCCCTTTGATGTCACTGATGTCCCTGTGACATCACTGCTGTCCCTCTGTTGTCACTCTGATGTCACTGGTCCCCAATGATGTCCCTGCTGTCTCAGTGATGTCATCACTGTCCCCTGTGATGTCACCATTGTCCCCGATGATGTCACTGTTGTCTCTGTGATGTCACCCCTGGCCTTGTTAAGTCACCGATGTCCCCTGTGATGTCACAGATGTCCCCGTTAATTTCACTGCTGTCTCTGTGATGTCACCACTGTGCTGAGCCGTGGCACCATGTCCCAGTGAGTTCATCAATGTCCCTGTGACATCACGGCTGTCCCTTTGTTGTCAACAGTCCCCTGTGACGTCACTGGTCCCAATGAGGTCATTGCAGTCTCTGTGATGTCACCACTGTCCTTTGTGGTGTCACCAATGTTTCTGATGATGTCACCGGTGTCTCTCTAATGTCACCCTTGTCCTTGTAAAGTCACCAATGTCCCCATTGATGTCACCGATGTCTGTGATATCACAATGTCCCTTTGTTTTCACCAGTTCCCTCTGATGTCACTGGTCCCCAGTGATGTCATGGATGTCCCTGTGATGTCACCAGTGTCATCAGTGATATCACTGATGTCTCTGTGATGTCATACCTGGCCTTATGCAGTCACTGATGTCCCCTGTGATGTCACCAATGTCCCTGTGCCATCACAGCTTTCCCATTATTGTTGCCAGTGCCTTGTGATGTCACCAGTGTCCCTGATGATGTCACTGATGTCTCTGTGATGACACCCCAGTCATCGTGAAGTCACTGATGTTCCCTCTGATGTCACTGATTTCCCTGTGACTCACGGCTGTTCCTTTTTTGTCACCAGTCCCCTGTGATGTCATTGCTCCTCAGTGGTGTAACCTCTGTCCCTGTGATGTCACCACTGTCCCCAGTGACTTCATCAATGTCCCCGATGACGTCACTTGTGTCTCTATAATGTCAGCCCTGTGCTTGTGAAGTCACCGGTGTCCCTGTGACATCACAGCTGTCCCTTGTCACGAGTGCCCTGTGATGTCACTCATCCTCAGTGATGTCACCCATCTCCCTTTGATGTCACCACTGTCCCCTGTGATGTTAACAATGACCCTGATGATGTCACCGGTGTCACTGTGATTTCACCCTTGCCCTTGTGAAGTCACTGAAGTCCCCTGTGATGTCACCAATAGCCCTGTGACATCACAGCTGTCCCTTTGTTGTCAACAGTCCCCTGTGATGGCACTGGTCCCCAGTGATGTCACTACTGTCTCTGTGATGTCACTAATGTCCCCAGAGGTGGCACCACATCCCCATGAGGTCACTGATGTCCCTGTGATGTCACGAGATGCCTTTGACTTCACTGATATCTCTGTGACATCATGGGTGTCCCTTTGTTTTCACCACTCCCCTGTTGTCGTGGTTTTGCCCACCAGCCAGCCCCTGGGGCTGAGGATGGTTTTGTCCGGGTGAATTTCCAGAGAAAAAAGCCAATCAAATCTTTAGTAACGCCTTTGCTAATTACATATTTAAGAAAACACAAGAGAAGGTTGGGGGAACAGTTGAAATTAGGAGCAGTTGAAATTGGTGGCAGTTGAAATTAGGGAGCCATGTAGGGAGAGAGAGGCAGG
>NW_020961403.1:3193-6361 GCF_003031625.1 Empidonax traillii | reverse complement strand
CAAATTAGTCCCTACTGATATATAATGATTTATGGATTAAAAACAGGAGATGGAGCCATTTGTCATTGTAACAGCTATGTTTCCAATTAGCTTATTTAGCTACTTTTATTGTATATGCCATGTGCATGCCACATATATATTATTACTCAGTGCATTTTAATTAAATAACACAAATGCTGGAATGAGCTGACGTTAAGTCAGAGATCTTTGGGTGTTTTTAAATCCACTGTGTGCATGCAGGTAGGAGGAGAATAACATTTCTTACTTTATTCTTTGAATTTGTCTTCATTCTTTACTTCACATTTCTTCACACACAGACTTTAGCTATGACCAAAGCCTTTCTGGCAATACTGTGGTGCTAAATTTGGTGATTAAAAAAAAAAGTAATAGGGAATTCTTGGACAGAAAGGATCCAGAGCAGAAATATCCATCTCATTGATGCATATTAGCTTAAATCTCATGGTAATAACTGAGTTGTTCCCATACTTCACCAGTGAAACTGAGAAGACAGGCTAATCCATACTTTTTAAACAGTTCCTTGGAGTTACTTCTGCACACCTTTGGTAAACCTAGCCAAACGTATATTTCTTTGGGGTGTGTCGATATACCTCAAAATGCATGGTCAATTTGCTCCTTAGGATATTTGACAGGGAATGAGGGAGCAGAAGAGAAGGTAGAATGGCATTCTCCCAACTGTACCACAGCATTTCTCTATTCCCTGGATAGGCATCACCCAAAGCATAAAAGATCAACTAACTCAGCAGCTGTCTGATAAGCTGTAAGAATGGAAGACTGGTGCTGTGTTAGGAACTACTTTGCTCTAGTTAGATGAGGGAAGTACTATTTAGATTATTCTTTCTTGTTCTAGATTTTAATTGAAGTATCCTAATTTATCTCAATTTCTAAAATGTACCTCTTTCATGTATAATATTCTCTGTGAGAACAGTAATTCTACTAAGTTCATTCCAGAGTTATTTCCATGATACATGCTGATTTTTGTATATCAGATCTTAAGTATTTCAGACATTGATTTGTCATTTGTTTGGCCTCAGTACTCAGAGAATATGATTAAATAATACCACAAAGAATAAGGTTTTTTCAAAGAAAAAAAAAAAGGAGGAAATTACACATTTCACATAATAATATCGAGTATAAAATCTACTAAAGTATGGAAGAATAATCACAAATAATTCACAAGCAAAAGAGAGAATTGTTAGAATATCTATTTTTTAGAAGATTTCTGTTTCAAAGCTTCTTGCCAGTTACTGTGTTTTGAATTTTGAAAAACAGTCAAGAGATTTACACATTAAGTCCCTCTGGAAGTGTCTTTGAAAGTCCTCCCTAGGAGAACAGCCCAGAAGGAATTTTATGCAAGGAGTAATTAGGAGCTACTGTGTACCTGCAAGCTGAGCAGATGCAGAATAACACCATCTGTGTAGCAACTCTTATTCTGCATAGAATTTAGTCCCATAATGTCACCTTTCTTCACTTATTAATCAGACTGTCCTCGTTCTCCACTTTACTTTCCCCTGTGTATTCCTCATCTACAGGAAAGAAACTTGAAATATAACAGATTGCTTTGTTCTTTTAACTGTTAAAAAAACTCCGTTTAATAAGAGTTTAGCTTTTTGATAACTATTTACGAACTAACATTACTTGTTGAATTGTAATATCCTGCTACCGCTTCTTGACATAAGGCTGAATTTTATATGAATATGGTGGAGCACAGATGCTACAGGGTACAGACTGATCAGAAAAGGTAGAAATAAAGGCAGGTAAGTGAGGGTCACAGGGAACTATAAACCCATGAGAGACTGCAGAGAAATAAGAAGAACAAAAAGAGACAAAACAATTAACATGAGTCAAACTCTTTTAGGGAAAGTGTTTTAAAATGTTTTACAGGTACCTTCTACCTTCAAGCTACAGAACTCGGGATGCCTGATTGTTATTAAAATAATGGCAAAATTCCTTAAAGTGTTTACAGGAGACCCTTGTTTTGCACATATAAATTAAGAACAAATACCATTAAAATCATAAATCTGAGAAAAGAGTTGATTGTTCTCTGAGAGGGTAAATATGAGAAAGGAGTAAGAGTGATTTACAGTGAAGGACAGAACTGGTATAAAACAAATGCGTGTACATTGGTGAGGATTTCATTCAAGTTGGAAATTAGAAGCTATTTAATCATCTTGAGGGCTGGGTTTCAAAAAGCCTAGCATGCAACCAGAAAAGTAATCCATTTTATCCTGGAACATAAGAAATCTGTGATGGCAGGTACATGATAGTTTCACATCCTGGGAAGTGATTTGAAAGTGAAAGAAACAAAACAAACCAAAACTCCTCCTGTCAACTGTTTGGTTGCCCTGCTATTTATCATTACGTACTTAAACTTTAAGTGGTAATTATCTTCTCACTATGTATTTGGACACAGCAAAGGAGAATCAGAATCAAATACAGCTAACACGGTACAAATGAAAACAGAATAACATTAAGGTCTAAATGGAGCTATGTAGGTAAAAGATTAAATTGTGATAATGTCTTCCATAGAAAAATTCAGTAAATATGTCAGAGCCAGGTAAGTTCTTGGTGATAATAATTTACTAGAAATTGGGTTAAATTGTTTTGCAACTTGTTTACTTAGCTAAAACTATGAAGGGACAATTAAAAGGAACTGTAAGGGTTAGTATCCCTGTTTCCAGGCTCAAATATCTAGGCAACACCACCTCCTTGCCTCAGAACATGACTCCATATATAGCCTGGGACAGTGTCTTCTCTGAAGTCATGAATCTGCAACTTCATAGTGGACATTTGACTCAAATTCATCACTAGCTTTGAAATTTTCAGCCCCACTGCCTCTGAGATAGAGGTACCTGATTACAACTGCTAATAATGTACATTGCACTTTAACAGGAGACTTTCTGAAACAATGATGTGGAGAGTAACCTCTTTTTAAATTTTTATTCCTCTCTCCCCAGGGCATGAAGGGAGGTTATAGCCAGGTGGGGGTTGGTCTCTTCTCCCAGGCAACCAACAATAGGACAAGAGGACATGGGCTCAAGCTCTGCCAGGGGAGGTTTAGGTTAGATGTTAGGAAGAAATTCTTTACAGAGAGGGTAATCAAGCATTGGAACAGCCTACCCAGAGAGGTGGTGGATTCACCATCCCTGG
>NW_020961403.1:0-1723 GCF_003031625.1 Empidonax traillii | reverse complement strand
AAAAAAAAAAAAAAAAAAAAAACAAAAACAAAAACAAAAAAAAACCACAAAAAAACCCACCACACAAAAAAACCCCGCACTAAAAAAGAAATATCAAAAAACCCACCACCAAAAAAACCATGCGTAGACAACATTAAACAAAGCATTATCTGTTTCAATATTCCCCGTCTCTATATGCCTCTTTCTGTAATGTTTCAGCTACCAGGCTCAGCCAGACATACTTTATAAGACATACTTTGATGGACAAATTGTCTCAGCATTTTAAATTCTATGCTTCTACTACAATGTCATGACATTTACTTTCACTTGTGAGCAGAGGTAGTATGATTCATTCATATCTATTCCTCTCAGCAGTTACTTTCTTTTTTTACCATGAAACTGGAAAGTAAAAAGGAAAATGAGGGATTATCTGGATTCAGGGTAACTTTATTTCTAATTTTGAAACAAAATATTCATGGCTAGCATCATTGCTGGCCTAAAACATGTATGGTTAATTTTTCTTTAAGTAATTGTATGGAAGAAAGAAGCAATTGAAAACAAAAAATTGAAATAAGCATATAAAAATGAACTTGCATTCATAATTCACTCAAACAAAGATGATTGTCCTTTTTTTCCCCCTGTTTCAGAACTACAAAACCAGGTGTTTTGTTTCATTAGTGCACAAGCCATTACTTATGATTGTGTGAGGTCAACTCACTATACTGTAACAAGAATTTTCATCTTCAGCTACAAAGACTTTCAGAAGGAATCAGTTGTTTTCAAGGCTAAAGATGCAGTTGAAGAAGTTCCAACTCATTACCTATATTTACATTCTATTCTGTCTGGAAATGTATTTTTATAACTTGCAGCCATCGTTCTGTTTCTTTTGAAGTCAAAAAGTTTTTGCAATTGAATTCAGTATGAAAAAAAGCATCCCTGTAGTTTTTAAGGGATAACTGAAAGTCACAGGATCATAGAATCACAGAACAACACCGGCTGGAAGGGATCTCAGAGACCCTCAGGTCCAACCTTCCATGGGAAAAGGAGAGGAAGCCTAGAAGAAAACTATTCCTTTCTCCCATTAGCCTGCTTAGATGTGACTCACTGTCTATATTTTATGTTTCATTTTATTTTAAAATTGAAAATGGCACAACATCTAGAAGAGGCCTGCAGTCTTGCAGAGGACGGATGGTTATGGACATAAGAGTAACGTTCTCTCAGAGAGATATCTTTTTTGCATATGTTCTGAGAGTTATTTCTTACATTTGAAGTGCACTCCAGCAGCCAGTAAATATATGTAGGAGCTCATTGTAAGATGGGGGTGAACTCCTGCTTCTCTGAATCATCAGGTGGAATCCTTCAGAAGTAAAGCACCTGACTACTAATTTTGCTTTGAAATGGAAAACTTGGAGGATGGAAGATTTCACCACTTAAAAAAACAAGGCATACTGATATCTCTTCTCTTAGAATTTGGATGGCTCCCTTTTTGCAAAGGTTGTGCTAAATATAGAAATGGTTTTGAGCTGATAAAGAAAACCTAAAAAATCTGCAGAAATCCCTGGTCTAGAAAAGGCTTTTTGCTTGCAAAACTTCTCACATATTAGAAATGAAGCAGATGCTTAATTAAGGCCAAACTTCCCTAATTTACAGGAATCCTTGTTAGACCAAAATCTCATGATTTAGGAGAATAGTAGTTGCTAGATTTGGCTGATTTGTACTGTGAGTCAGAAAGAACAAAAAAAGA
>NW_020961402.1:8936-13086 GCF_003031625.1 Empidonax traillii | reverse complement strand
AAGTAGTGCCTGTCAGAACTGCAAAGATGGACCCACAAGAATCTTACATGGGGGAGATTCTCTGCTCTGCCCTGCACACCCCAGTGCTGGGGTCAAAACTCAGCCTCTCCACTTCCCTCTCCTAAGGGACTTGTTCTTAGACATCCCCTTCCCTACGCTCATTTCAAAAGCCCTCCTGGCAATTCCCAAGCCTGTACCCAGCTCTCATCCCCTCTCTGGCTCAGAGCCCTCCACTTATCTTGCAGAGAGCTGGGCCTGTCCATCCACCTTCCAAAAGCACGTCCCTTGGGCTGGCTCAGGGGTTCCTGCAGTCCCTGGGTTCTTCTCTTCCTCAGCTCCAAGAAAGGAAACCAAAACCAGTGCATGACTTGAGCAGCACATCGACCAAACCCCAACCATTCCCACACTCACCATCTCAGTCCAATTGTGGTGGTTTGTTGTTTGGTTAACATATCCTTGAGTGTTTGATGAGCACGCTCTAGCACTGCTTGACCAGTGGTGGAGTGGGGGATCCCTGTGACATGGGAGATGCCCCACATGTTGAAAAATTCTTTGAAAGAACGAGAATTGTATGCAGGTTTGTTATCTGTTTTTACTGTTTTGGGGATGCCAAGGACTGATATTGCAGATATGAGGTGTTTGTTGACATCTTGGGCCTTCTCTCCTGCATGTGCTGCTGCTGCAATGGCACTAGAACACGTGTCAATGGACACATGAATGTGATTTAATTTTCCAAATGGTAAATAATGCCTTATACTCGACTGCCAGATGTCCAGTGGGTTACTTCCACAAGGTTTTACCCCCTCAGATGGTAGAGGAGTGAGTTTCTGGCAGTCAGGGCACACAGAAATAATTGCTCTGGCTTGAGATGGTGTAAGGTGGAATGTTTTTTGAGGGATTTTGCATTTTGGTGAAAAAAATCTGTGGGACAGCTTTGCTTTTTCAAAATTGTTTGGAATTACTACAGTTTGGGCAAGGTGCCCTGTATCAGCTATTTGATCTGCCATATGATTTCCTGCTGGGATGGGCCCTGGGAGAGAAGTGTGAGAATGAATGTGGATTATGTGGAATTTGTGTTTATGATGACTAATTTCCTACAGTAATGATTTGAACATATGAGCTAACTGTAATTGTAATTTATCTTTTATGGATGAATTCTCAATTCGTCAGACTGCTCTGATGACAGAGACTGAATGGGAAACAATGTTGAAAGGCCCTGGAAATAGTGTAAATGCAGGTATGACTGCAGAGAGCTCTGCTATCTGAGAGGAACCTCTTACCTTGTGCGTGTCATGTACCCATTTTCCTGCTCTGAGCCAGGTGACTGCTGCCTTAGACCTTCTGCCAGAACCATCTGTGAGCACAGTTCTAGCACTTGTTAGTGGAACAGGAGAATAGTTGTGTGTTAGCTCTGGCTGAGTAAGGGCCAGCAGCTGCAAAAAAGCAATAGATGGAAGGTGAACTGAAAATTGACTCCTGTAATCAGCAATGGCTAACTGAAAATCAGAGCTATGAATCTGCAATTGAGTTAGTTGAACAGTAGACAGAGGAACATAGATAACATCTGGATCTCTCCCAAAGAGCTCCCATAGCCATAATCTGCTTTTGTGGCAGACTTTGAAGAGCATCTCAGGATATGTAGTAATGGATTTGGAAAACTGGAAGCTTAAAAAAACCCATTCCCATGACAGAAATCTTTGCCTTTTAATTGTAAATATCCTATTAGAGCATAAGGTTGTTTGATACGTTTAAAAATTACTAAAACAACAGGTAACCCACACACTTTTCTTTTACTCTCACAGGAACTCAGTCTTTGATTTATTTCCTTTAACACTGCCAGGGCTGCCAGTGTTAAGTGTCGAGGGCAAGTTAAGTCTGACTCCCCTTCCAGGAGCTGAAAGAGCGGTTTCAGGGTGTCTGTTGTTCCACCTAACAGAGGCCTAACCCAATTGATTAAGCCCAGTAGTGACTGCAAATCATTTAAGGTGTGGATGTCAGTGGGTAAAGTAACAGTCTGGGGCTGAAGTGTGGTGTTCTTAATTTGAAATTTAAGGTATTTCCATGGAACTGTCACTTGTCCTTTCCCCGGTGCAATTTCAGACCATGTGTCAATAGTGCAGTTTTCACAGACAAATGCACTTGCAGGAGTTGTCCCTCGGATTGCGCTGCCAGCAAGAGATCGTCCCTAGAGTGAGATACGATGGTATTGGGACACTGTCGATGGGTTGGGGATAACACGTCTGCAACGACTCTTTGGCAAACGGAGGGATAAGGAGATTGCAGCTCACCAGTGGCCTTTAAACTAAATTTGAGGTAGTAGGTTGGACTCCCCATTGTCCTTTCATATCCCTGCCCCAGAGGGTCATTGGGATATTAAGGACAGAGGGCTTTGCTGAGGCAGTTCTACCATCTGGTCCTTCAGTCAGTAAAGTGGAGACACTTTGGAGCGGTGTCTGGGCTCCTCCTACCCCTTTGATGTCGATGCAGGGCTCCGTAGTGCTCCATTCCTTCGGCCAGTCACTCTCTGCAAAGATCGTGACGTCTGCTCCTGTGTCTGTAAGACCTTGAACTCGAGCACATTGGTCAGTGTTGGGAAAAATTACCCTGCAGGTTCACATTGGCTGATGGAGTAAAACAGACTGTGACCCCTGGACCATCAGCACAGAGTCCAAAGTGTCCCCCCCTACAGCAATGGGGGTTAAATTGGCAATGAGTGTTTCTGTGTCTGGCTCCATGGGTGGAAATAGAGCTTTTACAGTCACTTCTAATGCCTTAGGGTTGTCTACAGTCACTGATTGTGGGATAACTGTTTACCCTGTATTATTAGATGGAGCAGTCCCAGTTAAAATGTATTTTCCAGCAGGTACTGGAAGGATATTCATTGTTCTCATGAGAACTGTTTGTCACTGCTTATTGTGAGCGGGTGGGGAGATGCCAACTCCACCCCAGAGACACTTGCTCTGGGTCTCTGTCCAGGAGTGAGGGGAGCAGCTGGGTGTGCTTGACTTGTGGGGCATTTTTTATCATCTCTGCCCTTAGTGCTCGGCTCCCCATTTCCCGAAATCGAGGCCAGCCTTTGTGCAGCTTTGGGTGAAAGCGGCCTCCCCTCTCTGTCCAAGAGTGATCTACAGTCACTGGCCCAGGGCAATCCCTTTGGCATGGGGGACACAAGCTGGGTGGTACTGTGGCTGCTCTTCTTTTCAGCTGAGGGCAATCCCTTTTACAATGTCCTGTTTGTGTGCAGTGGTGACATGGAGCCTCCTTCTGTTGTGGTTGCACTGCCAGGACTTCAATTAGTAGGGATTTGTTGTACGTGTTGGATCCTACATTGCAGCACTCCTTAACCATGTCCATTGGAGTGGGATCTTTGAGGGACCTTAATATTTCTTGACAAACATCGTTTGCTCTATTGCCAATTTTAGAAACAGTGCATCTTGAGCCTCTGGATTCATTTTTAACTGAGTGTTTAGGTATTGGAAGAGGAGTCTTATGGAGGTGATGGAGTCTCTGGCAGTGTTCAGATGGCATCTGGATATAGCACTCTGAGATGTGGTTTAGGGGTGATTATTGTGGTGTTTTTTAAAAGTTCAAACAGAAGATCTTGAAGGTCTCTTCTGTCATCACAGTTTCCAGGTTTGTGCTTTAACAAGATCTTTTCTCAGTTGGATCCCTCAGTGGGACTCATTAACACCACAAGAAACTTTAAAGTTTAAATCTCACTTTGGTTTCTCAGGAGGTTCCTGCAACTCTCCTCAGGGTCTGATGTTCAGGGACTCATCCCCAAAGCCCCCAAGGCTGATGAAATGCCTGGGGTTGTTGCTGTGCTGCTGAGCTGGGCCGGGCTCCTGGCACACAGGGAGCTCCTGGCAACCAAGAACAGCTTCAAAGACACAGCTCTGCTGCTGAGCAGCTCCTCTGCACAGCCCAGCAGGGCTGAGGGCACTGCCTGCAGCACCCAGGGACAGGAGAGAAGGCAGAGAGATGAGAGGCAGCCTGGGCTGGGAGGGGACTGAGCTCTCACTGCAGGAGAAACCTTCCCAGGATTTGAAGGAAGAATTCTCTGGCTGGAGGACACTGAAACTTCCCTTCCTGCAGGGATCTGCTAAAGCTGCCACATCCCACAGCTTGTAGGATCTTTCAGAAGGCCTCT
>NW_020961402.1:6735-8642 GCF_003031625.1 Empidonax traillii | reverse complement strand
CTTGTAGGATCTTTCAGAAGGCCTCTGCCAGTGCCTGCAGGGCAGAGGAAGTGGCCCTATGGCAGAGCAGGGCAGGAGCTGCAGGCAGCAAGGGCAGGCAGGAGAAGGGAGCAGGAGGTGAAAGGGATCCTGGGCTGGGAGGACAGGGCAGAGCTGCTCAGGGCAGGAACCTTGGCAGCCCTTTGGCACAGCAAGGCTGTGGCTGCAGAGCAGTGCAGGGGAGTTGCTGCCAGTGGCTTTTGCAGCTGCCAAATGGCAGCCCTGGCAGGAGCTGTCAGGATGGCTCTGCTGGATTTGCTGGGGGGCAGCAGGAGAAGCTGCTGCAGAGCAGGACTTGCTGCTGCCCCATCAGAGGCCCAGGGCCAGAAGGTTCCCTGTGCCAGGGCTGGCTGTGGGGTGGGAAGGTGGGGGTAAAGCAAGGGGTGCCCAGGGCTGTGGGGCAGAGCAGGGTCCTGCCCCCCAGGGCTGTGTGCGCTGGGGCAGGGACTCTGCTGCCTGCCAGGGGCAGCTCTCAGCCCGCCCAAGGAGCTGCCACGGCCCTGCAGGGAGGCACTGTTGCATTTCCCTGCCATCCCCTGCTGGCCAGGGGGATGTGGCCCCTCCCTGCCTGTGTGTGTGGCACAGAGCCCTTCCCTGAGCAGCTCCTGCCTGGGCTCCTTTGCCAGCCCAAGCAGAACCTCTGCCCTCAGGCCCACGGGGGCTGGGCTGGGCATTGCCCTGCAGCAGCCAGAGCCCAGGCAAGGACAAGGCCCTCATTTCCAGCTGCCTCTGCCTGTTCTGCCTGTCCCTCCTCCCTTGGCAGCAGCACTGGGGCATTTCCCTGCCATCCCCTGCTGCCTGGGCTCTCCTTCTTCTCACCCTTGGCTTATCTGTGCCAGTGTTTGGTTTGGGGGGGGCAGATTCCTGTGCAGACACAAACCCTTTGGGTGCTGCTGTGGGGATGTGTCTGAGGGAGCAAAGTGCCCAAGTGCCCTGCAGGCAACTTCAGGCTCTTCAGCTGTTTCCCTGGGTGTCCTGCAGTGCTGCAGGTGCCCTCCAGAAGGGCACAGCTCTGCCATAGCATCTCTGTGCTGCACAGGATCCCCGTGGAGAAAACTCCTCAGTGCTAACTCCATGGAAATGCTCTGGGCAGCTGCAATGAGCATTTGGTGTCTCAGTGTGGGAGGGGAGAGATGAAAAAGTGAGGAGTTGATAATCTGTTCTTTGGACACGGATTCTTGGCTCTCTGTGCAGTTTCTGTGAAGGGGAACAGTTGAGTGTGATGCTCCTGCAGCTCCAAGCTGCCAGCACAGGGCAGCTGAGCACAGACTGATGGGCAGAGCAGCTCTTGTGTCTGCACTGAGGGAACGTCCCTGTGCCCTCAGAACCCACAGGACTTGACCTGAAGTGCAATGGAAATGTCAGGGATTTCAGACATCGACAACCACTCCTTCCTTTGGCAGGTGCAAGTGGGGGAACAAACACAAAGAATTCCCTCAGCTCAGTCCTTCATTTGGGCTTCCAGTGGTCCTCTCTGGCAGCAACAGCCAGAGCTCAGGGGAAGGAGCTGAAGGGAGGTCTGAGTGAGGAGAGAGAGCCTGAGAGTGGGGTGGCTGTGAGACGTGTCCTGTTTGGCTGCAGCAGCCTGGTCTAACTCAGCATTGACTTCTCCTCCTCAACAGATCCAAACACTCTGAGGAAGCAGCAAATGCCCAACAGCAGCTCCATGGCCCAGTTTTTCCTGCTGGCATTCTCAGACAGGCGGGAGCTGCAGCTGCTGCACTTCTGGCTCTTCCTGGGCATCTCCCTGGCTGCCCTCCTGGGCAACGGCCTCATCCTCAGCGCCGTAGCCTGCGACCAGCACCTGCACACCCCCAGGGACTTCTTCCTGCTGCACCTCTCCCTCACAGACCTGGGCTGCATCTGCA
>NW_020961402.1:0-1137 GCF_003031625.1 Empidonax traillii | reverse complement strand
TTCAAGGTAGAATTGTACAAAAACACCCCAAGGCCTGGACCAAAAGATATCACCCAGACACAATGACCTAGGCAGAACGTTTTAGGAACTCCCAGGATTGTGTGTGCTGTGAAGAAGATCACAGGGACATTTGTGACATGACATGGGACATCGGTGACATCACTAGGCCAGGTAGTGACATTATTGGTGGCACTAGTGGCATCACAGGGGACAGTGGTGCCATCACAAATAAAGCGGTGACATCACTGGGAACCAGTGATATCACAGGGGACTGATGACAACAAATGACAGCCATGATGTCACAGGGAGATCGCTGACATCACAGGGGACATCGGGGGTTTCACAACGACAGTGATGACATCAGAGAGACACCAGTGACATCATTTGGGACCAGTGACCTCACATGGGACTGTGGAAAAGAAAGCAACAACCCTGATGTAGCAGGGACATCGATGTCTTCACAAAAAAAGGGTTGACATTATAGAGACACCAATGACATCACTGGGGAAATTGCTGATGCCACAGGGGACAGTGGTGACATCACAGGGACAGACGTTACATCACTAGGGAATAGGGACATAACAGAGGACTAATAACAACAAAAGGACAGCAGTGATATTACAGTGACATCGGTGACATCACTGGGACATGGTGCCACTTCTGGGGACAGTGGTGACATCACAGAGACAGCAGTGACATCATTGGGTATATTGTTGACATCACAGGGGACAGTGATGACATCACAGAGACACCAGTGACATCAATGGGGACATCTGTGACATCACAGGGGCCACAATGACTTCACAAGGCCAGGGGGGACATCACAGACACCAGTGACATTATCGGTGTCACTGGTGACATCAGAGGGGATAGTGGTGACATCCCAGGGACATGGGTGACATCACTCAGGTTATCAATTACTTCACAAAGACAGTGGTGACATCACAGAGACTCCAGTGACATCTTTGGGGACATGGGTGACATCACAGGGGACAGTGGTGACATCACAGAGACAGCAGGGACCTCATTGGGGACCAGTGACATCAGAGTGACAACAGAGGGACAGCAATGATTTCACAGGGACATTGGTCACATCACATTGACATTGGTCACATCACAGGGACAGTGGTGACATAA
>NW_020961401.1:0-6362 GCF_003031625.1 Empidonax traillii | reverse complement strand
ATTGGGTAGCGGGCGGCGGGGACTTTTTATTCCCTGGGATTGATGTGGAGGAGCGGCAGGGTGGGAATGTGGGGGCACTGGGGTGAGGTGGGACACGGCTTGGGAAACAGGAGTGGGCTGCACCCTGCCTTGGCACCCTGGGATCTGCACAGCTGGAGAAACTCAGGCACAGCCTGTGTGGCTCACGACAGCTTTGGGGACTGATATTTAGCACTGAGAGTATTTAAACCCACATCTGACTGTCTTGGGAATCCCAGACTGGTTTGGGTGGGAAGGGACCTTAAAGATCATCTCATCCCACCCCCTGCCATGCATGGGCAGGGACACCTTCCACAGGTTGCTGCAACCTGGCCTTGGACACTTCCAGGGATCCAGGGGCAGCCACAGCTTCTCTACCCAACCTGTGCCAGGGCCTGCCCACCCTCCCAGCCAGCAATTCCTTCCCAATCTCCCATCTGTCCCTGCCCTCTGGCAGTGGGAAGCCATTCCCTGTGTTCTGTCCCTCCATCCCTTGTCCCCAGTCCCTCTCCAGCTCTCCTGGAGCCCCTTTAGGCCCTGCAAGGGGCTCTCAGGTGTCCCTGGATCCTTCTCTTCTCCAGGTGAACCCCCCCAAACTCTCCCAGCCTGTCAGTCTTGCTTTGCAAATTATATTCTCAGGGTATCACAATATGGTGATAATTGGAGAGGTATCAGGCTGTGGGATAACAAGGCCAGTGCCTAGAGAGAATTTGGGGTTGCTAAAATGGGCAGTAAGTCCTTGAGCACAGCCTGCCAATGTGCCATTTAGTGTTTCTCCTGGATTCTTGGAGCTGCAGCTTCAGGGTGACACTGGAGCCCTCCTGACTCAGCCTGGGCTGCCTCGTGGCTTCCTCCCATCTTAACTCTGGGAAATCATCCCCAGGGAATACCCACGGGGCTTTTCTCAGGACCATTTGAATCTGTGGCACCCTCAAAGCAGAGGAAGATGCTGCTGGTGCCACTCTTTGGAAATAAGCTCCGTGTGGTGCTCGTGGAGTCTCACAGGTGGGATGAGAAGGTCTCAGCTGAACAGTGGCAGGGGTTGAAGTGTCATTAAGACTTGTGTTAAAGCCTCACCAACAGAATGGGGGGATTTCTAGAACCAGAAAGGGGGGAAGAGCTGAAACACTGACCCTCATCCGTGTGCAGATGGAACAACCACAAATCCAGCACCCTGCACATTTCCTGCTGGCAGATTTTGGTGCTCTGCTCACAGGCTTGCAAAATACACTGTGAACATCCTTTAAACGTGTTTTGGTTATAGCCTCTATTTTTTTCACTTCTGTTTTCCAACCAGACTGTGGATGTGTTGGAGCAGGAGCTCCATCTCCACATGCTGGGTTTGCTTGGCAGCAGTTTGGATACTGGGAATGCTTGGAAACAAGATGCAGTTGCAAGGCAGTGTCCAACAGCAGTGTCTTCTTGGGGTTTCTGTGCTCCTTTTCCTATTTCATTTTCAAGTCAGTGCTGGTGGTTCCTCCAAAGTTCCTTCTACCCTGGGAAAACAAGGAATCGTAGACCCCAAATTTTCCCCTCCCCACCAGAAGGGCTCTAAAGCAGCCCAGCTCAGCAATCCCCGTGGTTTGCCTCTGCTCCTCCCTCAGGTGCCAGCACCCTGCAGGCCTTTTGCAGTGCAGTGGGAATTCCTGGTGCACCCCTGAGCCCTTTCCTTCCCCAGCCTGGCCTTGCTCTGCCCCCCTGGCACAACCCCTGGGCTGGGCTCCCCACGGCACCGCCGTGCCAGGCAGGGCACATTCCTTCACAGACTATTTATCCAGATTGCTAATTCCCTGCACAGATGGCTCTGCAGAAGACTGTGTGGGAGAAGAGTGGCTTTTTAAGCCAATTAAATAGAAACCTTGTCCAAGAAGGATTTTGGAGCTGCTTCTGCCTGTGAATTCGTGACGTGTTGTGCTGTGTGTGCTGGCAGAGCTGCTCTCCCTCAATAGGAAGAGAGGGAGGGATGGGCAGAATTTCCTTGGTTTAAGGTCATCTCTGATTTTTTTTTTTTTTAAATTTCTATTTATTTAATTTTTATTATTTAAAGAAAAAAAAAAACTAAAAGAACTTGCAGTTTGGCAATGTTGTGGAGTGGTTTAGACGGAGGAAGAGAAGTCCCTTGTCATTTCTGTCCATTAATTCTCCTGCCAAGCTCTCCAGCCTCTCCTCAGGATGTAGAGCAAGCTATGATTTGTAGTAAGACAGATGAGAGGAGGGGAAAGAGAGAAAAAAGGGCTTTAAATGACATCCAAAGGGGGAAATACTAGTTAATAACATTAATATTTCTTTATTACTGAAGCACTTGGGCTCAGTAACCCAAAAAGCTGCAGTAAAAATCCATCCAGTTCAAGGAGAGAAGGAAACACGTTAGAACAGTCACTGTTTTGTGCTTCTAATGACAGAAACTTCAGTGTCCCCACATTCCCAGACTGCTGAGGGAGCTGGGGGGGCTCAGTCTGGAGAAAAGGAGGCTCGGGGGGACCAAATTTTTGTGAGTTTTGTGATGCACTCCCTGGCTGATCTCACTCCTCCTGCAGTTCCTGTCTCTCTTTTTCTCCTTTCCCTCATCTTCTCCCTCTTTCTTTTCATTCTGTAACTGTTTTAGGAAGGGATTGTCCTTTCTCTTGAAGCCATCACAGAACCCTGAAATAATAATTACAATAATAAAATAATAATAATAATAATCCAACCAATCGCCAAGATGGAACTAATTGGCCATACAGAGCAGTTTACCAAGAAGATGCATCGCCCAAAAGGTAGCAAAGACCCTTTTATTTGGGTTCAAAGTCTGGAATATACATACTGCTGCAGCAGCTGGCACAGATTTAACAGAGCTGGAGCCTCAGAATTAATGGCCTTCAGCCACAAAATTCATTCTCTGGGTTCCTCCAACGTGGTGCCATCAGAGTCTTGGGTGGAGGAATCCTCTGGATTCCTCTGCAGGGGCCCTGGAGCAGATGTAGATCCCTGGGAAGCAGCTCCCACAGGAGCCAGTTCCCACGAGGGATGTGTGAAGATGAATCACAGCAGTGCTGGGTGGTTTGTGAGATCAGTGTCTGGCACATCAGCACATCGTGTGTTCTGAACCTGGGAAACGTCAGAGAGCTTCCCCTCGATGGGTTTGTGTGCAGAGTCAGCAAGGTGGGACGGTCTGTGCCTGGATTAAGGGGCTTTGGGGGAATTCAGGGCTCGTGTGGGAGGGAAGCTCCAGGGACAAAGCAGGTCTGCCCACCCCCCATCCTTTTTTGTTTTGTTCTTGGGTTTTCTCTGCTCGGGGGCTTGCTGTTTGCTGAGTTCCCACTTTCTGGATGGTCTTCAGTGCTGTAATCTGGAGATTTCCTGTTGCAGGCAGACTGACTTCTCCTCTCTACTTCTCTATCTTTCTCTCTGTCTTTCCCCTCCCCTTCTTTTTCCCTAGACCTTTTGAGTCTCAAATTCATCCTGACCCAAGGATAAGGACTCCTTTCCTCCCTTCTTTCTCTCCTTCTCTTCTTCTCTCTCTCCACCTCTTTCCCTCTTCTTCCCCTCCTCTTATTCTTTTTCAGTGCTCTTTTTATCACCTTTTCCTCCTTCCTCTTTTTCTTCCTCTTCCTCCCCCTCCTTGCTAATGTGCTGGAGGCTTGACCAGATGATCTCCAGAGGTCCCTTCCAGCCCCAGCCAGGCTGTGATCCCGTGTTTTGGTGGGTGTTTGTCATTTCCTCAGTGGAATGGCTGAGATGTGGGATGGAGAGGACACCACAGGGACCTGTGGAGCTGTTGTTACTCAGTCACTGGGACTGGGAAATGGTGGCCCTGCTGTAAAGCAGTGAACAAAGTCCTTCAGCCCTTCTCTCTTCCTCCCTCTGGGGCTCTGCCTGTGCCCAGTGAGCCCTCCTGGGGCTCCCCCCTCGTGGGGAGAAGGGCTCCCCTTGTCTTGGGCCCGCTCATTGGGATTTGGGTACCGACTCGTACCCAAATCTGCTGGTGGAAAATCCAGCAGGAGGGAGGAGAGAGAGCACAAAGGGCAGCAAAGGCTGCTGGGGAAGCAGGGCTGGACCTGGGCAGCTCAGCATTCCCAGTCCAAGCCGGTCCCCCCCGTTATCCCGACCCACATTACACATGCGAGCCCTGCACAGTCATTTACGGATGCAGGGAGAGCAGAGCAGGCCAGGCCAGGCTGTGGGAACGGGGAACACACATGACAAACACAAAAATTAAACCACTGGGGAATAAGGCAAACATCGAGAGGAGGAAGTGGGAATGAGACAAATATTGGATTAAGACAAATACTGCCGCAGATTCCAGTGTCAACTCCGCCAGCGGCCGCCAAGTTTGGGGTGTGTTGACAATTGAAGATGAAGGGCTGAGGCAGGAGGCAGAAAACCTTCCAGGCTCTGGGCTGGTGTCGTTGTGTTATGGGACTCAGTGACCTAAATTATTGGGGTGTAACCAAATCAACTGAAGCACGAGCACTCGAACACGTGGCACTGCAGCAGATTAACCGGCGTTTTTATAACCAGGAGCCCATCTCTGCCTCGGGGTGCTCCAGGATCTGTGCTTATAATCCATTACATGGGAGCACGTTCAAAAGAGGCTCCAAGAGCTGTTCCTTGTGTGCTAACAGGGGGGAATGGTCATTCTCTGGGATGGAAAGCACAGGATGCACTTTGTGAGAAAAATGGGAACAATAGTAAAATCCATTTTTTGGAAGCATCAAATGATTTAAAAAGTTATTTGGGAGATTGCTGGGAAACTTTATATGTGAAATCTGAGAATGACAAGGTCTGGCCTTACCCAAGAGTGTTCTGGAACGTTCCAAAGGCAACTCACTCATCCAGAGGATTTTAACTTTTCCAGTGCAGCAGCATGAGCTCAAAGTCAACTTCTGTGATCTTTAAAGGTCCCTTCCAACCCAAACCATCCCGTGACTATGTAAAATCTGGCTCCTTACACATCCAGACCAGGGCATTGTCTTATGAAGGCTGAGGACAGAAAAAAATGTGTGTCCTGGGAATTGCCATTCATGGCTTGTAGTGGAATTGGAGAAGCTTTTCCAGGTTTTTTGCGTTTCCTTCTCTGGAGATATTCCAATCCCACCTGGATGTGACCCTGTGCAAGCTGCTCTGGGTGACCCTGCTGGGCAGGGGGTTGGATGGGGTGATCTCCAGAGGTCCCTTCGTCCCAGTCCCTCCGTTGTCCTGGGATTCTGTACTGCCTGTTGTCCTGGAGGGGGTGTTAAAAGTCAGCAATGACTTTTACAAGTCTGATATTTGTACCAGTAGATTAGGGAAAGAAAGGGAGAATAATGTTTTTTTGTTTGTTTTGGGTTTTTTTTTTGGCAGATGGAAATATTTTTCAATAGGATAATAGAAAATAGATGTGATGTTGTAGACAGGTTTAATTCTGTTAATCAGATAGACCAGCTTTTCCCTTTTTCTTGAAAAAATTTTTTAAATTGTTTTCAGATACAGAATGAGTCTAGTAAGAGTATTCCTGTGCAGGAATAATATACAAATATAAAATTATTCAAATCTCCCTTATTTTCATTACGTAAACAGAGATACTTCCAACACTCAGACCTTCCTGAGCTCTTATTCCAGGGGGTGTAAATCCTTTCTTATGGTCTTCAGTGGATTTGGGGGGTGTGGGATCTGTGATCTGTGTTTCTGTTTACCAGGGAAGGAGCACCTGTTTGTGTTGGAATGAGGGCAGAGGGGATGCTGAGCTCCTGTGCTCCCTTTGGTGGGAACACCACAAGGGGACCAGGGAAAAATGAGTTCTCATGGTGTGATGCCTCTGGTTGGCTTTGCCACCCTCGTGGGGTTCAGCAGGGCGTGAGATTTTGGGTGTCAGGCACAGAAATTAATGATCTGTCAGAGAAAAGAATTCTAAACAATGGCTGAGATACTCTAAGAAACGTGATTAAAGTTCTGGGAGGCTGCAGATATCTTAGCATAGATTTTAGAAATTGAAATCTATCACTGGGCGATAACAGAGAGTTATCTATGACCCTGCACTTCGCTACAAACAGCAAATACATCTGTCCTAAATAAAAATGTGCCCTGTAACAAAGGAAAAGACACGGGAAAAAAAGAGGATATTGGGCTCATTTTGAAAATTCTGCTGGTTCAGGTACAGCTGGGAGTCCTCAGTGTCGTTTTTCATGTGAGGGAAGATTTCTGTGCTCTTTGTGCAGGTGAGGGGGCCGGGGAAGTGAAATATATGGTTGTGTGGATATTCTGTGACCTTCCTGGGGGCTGTGGCACAACTGCACCCTGCAATCAATATAAATAATATTAAGAAGTAGTCAAAGAAAATACCAATTCATAACCAGTTCCATTAACTACAGGGATTTAAACGAGCG
>NW_020961400.1:0-6363 GCF_003031625.1 Empidonax traillii | reverse complement strand
CACGCAGGATCACTCTCGAGGAGAAAAGACAACGCAGAAAGAATCGCGTCTTGTCAATATCACCTGGAGAGTCTTTCTGCTGTACGTTCTGCAACCGGACTTGTCTATCTCGCATTGGCCTTTTTAGCCATCAGCGTGCTTGTAGCAAGCGTGGGTAGAGCCCCTCTCAAATCTTCGTTCGCGAAGCCTAGCCATGACTACTTGAAGATTGAAGCAAATATTAGTATAGAATTCATCTAGAAAGGAAAACTTCTACTGATTTTCTTTATGGTTTATTTTGTTTAGTTTTTGTGGGTTTTTTAACCAAAAACCTTGATCAAAATGTTAACACAGGAAAACTGAGGACACTGGGAAACCTTGTGGGGAAGGTGAAAAAGGACTTTTGATCCTCAGAATTCTATAAACTCTTGCTAAGGTGGTTCCCACAGGAGACATAAAGTTAGAGGGTTTTTTTTAAGATCATAGCAAAAGAAAATGCACACCAGGGCCAAGTCTGGCAAGAATTCGTTATGGTTGAAGTTATTCTTGGTCCTGTTGTAAGAAGGCCAATCAACACAGATATAATGTCTTCAGGGAACTTGAACAGACTTCTGCTTTCTTCCCTGTGGCCAACGTCTAACAGGTCTGAAGGCAAGAGAAAGATTTGTATCTTCTGCAAAATGCTAAAAAATCATACTGAATTTAGATGCATAACTTTGAACTTTTATTATTTGAAAAGTACACTTGGATTTTTGCTTGATTCAAAGTAAACTATAAAACTTCTCCCCCCAAAAAAGTTACCATAATTGTAGATACAGTTCCTTCATATCTGAAACAAGTCAGACATCCTAGGATTCTGTATGTTGTATGTATGTCTATGTTTTTGCAGTAAGCTGTAATCACTCTGGTTATTTGTAAAGACTTACAATGGCAATTTAAGGTCTACAATGGTATTCAATACTTTAGGTGCAAGTAGCTGTGATGAAAAGAGCTACCTCTAGTTAACAGATGTAGTATGAGCTACATTATGTACGTTATGTACAATCACGTGTGCGTTGCCTTATACACAGATTTATACGCATTACTAAAATAAAAATAAAGTGTAATACCTTCTCTTTGTATATTATAAAAGCATGTGTGGCACTAGTGAAGACAAATGATTGAATACAGTACGGATTTTAAATTAAGCTGTTTTAATTCAACAGTGCTATATATCTCTAGACTAGATAAAACTCTAAAACCAAAACTAAATAGAGATCTGAATCTTGCTGCTGTGAATATTTGACAGAAAAAATATAGTCAAGAACTATAAGTAGTGACTCCTAATTCACCTTAAATTTCAATTTTTCTGCCTCAGCCTCATGCTGAGGTAAGGGAGAAAACAGCAGTTGTTCTAATAGCAGTTGCATTATTGACAAGATAAGCAACAAGGTGGAGATATTTTACTTGCCTTAGTACTTTGGAAACAGGTATCCAACTCTGTATTTTATTCATGGTCTTCTAAAAATAAATTATTATTATTATTACCTTCTATTTCACTCACAGAAAGCTGACATAATCTGTTTTTCTGAAAACTGACTGGTTTTAAAGATTCAATACGCAAAAGCATCGTAGAGCACTCATACAGACCTAATAAAGACATGTATATTGTAAACTTTCTCATTCTTCATGTAAGACATAGGACCATGCCTTTGAAATTAATTGGATTAACTGTTTAAGGCAAGTGTCTTAAGTAAATAAATAAAGCTGACAATACTAAGGAAGCAGTTGGATAAGAGTATCAGGAGCATATTTTTCTTTTAGTCTTTAGGGGAAAAAAGTATCTTATTTTGTTTTCTAGTTTGTAGCCAGTTTCAAAAAAGTAAAGGTTTATTGATTTATGAATTATAAATACAGAAGGAATAAGTTAGGATTAGGGTTACATATCTAAATCCCAGTCAAATAGACCTCATTTAAGGAGTTCTAATCTTTATGAGTTTATATCTCTGTGTATGGATGGAGACGAAGGGATGGATGAATGCCTCGTTTTAAAAATTAAAAGTATTTAGGAATTTTTCAAAGATTTTTTTGGCTGATGAATCAGTTATCTATAATCTTTTTTAAATGTTATGTCTTTAAATTGAATGTAGTTGCATTCTCAAGGTATTTGATCACACTGTAACTTATTTAAATTACCTTCTCATCAGCTTTCTGCACTCAAGTGCATGTTTGCAAACTGCAGTTGAGTTACTGACTTTTTTTTTTGTTACATCAACTTTCTTTGTATTAATAGTGCAGTTTCAAGTAATTTTTAATTTACTATGTTACAGTAAATTTACATCACCAATTTGAATCACTAATATAGTTTCTAATATTATTAATTTGAAGCCAACGGTCTTCCTGATTTATCATTTAATTTTGTAATATGAATACATCACCATGCACCTCTTACATAAAGTCTATAGCTTTTAAATATAGGTTTAACTTTCCAATTACTGGTTCATTTCAGACAACTCTATGTTACCCCCTAATTGTAACCATAGTGGTTATTTTCTAGAGTCAGAATTATCTTTGTTATTAAACTATATATGTATCCTTGGATTGGATCATTAATTCAGTTCAAACTGAGGTATTTACAATTAGAAATACATATATGAGAAGTGTCTAAGTTCTCTTTATATTTAACACTTCTAGGTGGTAGAACTGATGTAATGATTGCCCTGGCAAGCTGCAAGTCAATTGACTAAACAGAGCTATCCGAGTGGCTCTAGGTCTCTTTATATTTCTCTATATCTTTTGACATATGTTGTAGTTCGAAACATTGTCCCTTAAGAATGTGAAGTGCTAAGCTTTTGTAAGCTAGATTTGAGTAACGACACCTTAAGAAAACCTTGAAATGTAAACATTTATATAAGGATTTTTTTTTAGTCTTAGGAATATGAGAGGTGTCGTTCTCTATGTCACCTAAGAAACCTTATCAACAGTTTGGGGCTTTTTTCTGAAGAGGAATATATTATTGCAAGATGACTGTGACATGGTTGCTAATTTCTGTACTGCAACTGCGGCACAGCTTTAGGGCTAGAAATGTCAGTGAGGTTTATGTACATATGTAGATGCATAGGTACATATATAGATATTTGTATATATATATTTTTATATATATTTCTATGCATACGTTTGTCTCAGTATAGACATATATGGACATATGTAGGGTGTTGTTGTTGTTATAGAGGTTTTGAAGTGTTTGGTGTTTTGTTTTTGGTTTGTTATTTACTGGTTTTCTTTTTTTTTTTTTTTAATTGGGTTATTGTTTTTCTTTTCAAGTGGGATGAAATTGTGTACATAGCGATCCAGAGCTGCCTTTAGTGACTTTAACCAGCTTGTCAGTCCTATTGGGTGATTCACTGAAGAAAAGTATCTTAAGAATTTTTAACTGAAATGCCAAATATGACTATGATAAGACAGTCATAGTTAGAACAATTTCCCTATTAAAAGGGAAGTTGATAATAAAGTCTTGGTCTTCACTTTCTGTTGTAACAGCTTAATGGATACCAATCAGAACAGGGACCAAAGAAGAGAAAGGCAATGTTCCAATGTTAATAATGCCATAATTTGGAAATACAGAGAGAGAATTTATGCTATTTTTATTTTGCTTGTAAGTGCATCTGGTCAAGCCCAAAATTTATGGTTATCAGATACCTAATGGTCACCAGAGACTTGACAACCTAAATTGCTTAGGTCTAATGAAGATAAATAACATTCTAGACATGGATACATTCTACAAGCTGAAGAGAAATTGACACAGATGTTGTTGCCAGGCAACTCATCAACTCATCTCCCCATGTAAAACAGGCATTTCCTATGATTTTACTCTGTGTGTAACCAGAAAAAGATGGGGGTAGACACTAGTATTCTTTTTCACTAAATTACTAAGGTGTAAGAATGTGTCAGAAAAAAAAAATCTATATTTACTAAATTATTTCACTATGTTCTTAAACATGAGGTAATAATTCTTTTTTATGGTTGTTGGATGTAAAACAAGGAAGAAAGCACAGTCACTATCAGTCAGTTTTAAAAAGTTATATTGTGCATTTTAATTGAATAATGATGCTGTCTGTAGTGATTTATGTTGGTAGCTCGGCAATTTTGTTGAGACAGTGCCAGTGATTTTCTGTAAATGTGTGAAATTGCATTTCATCTCTTTCAGTTCAAAGAATAAGGCTAAAGGATTCAGCTCTTCAACCATTTTTTCTATATGCAATAAAGTTATGACAGATTTTTGTTTTCTGTTGTATTTTTTTTATTATAGGATAGGTCTTTGATTGTTCTTGTTACGTAAGGTTTTTCTAAGTGCTATACAAGTACTTCATAAGCTTCATAATTAAGATTTATTTCTAACAAAGTAAAATTGAATTACCATTAAGAGAAATGCATAGAGCTTAATGATATTCTTGTAAAGCTCAGAAACCCATCCTGTAACAATCATTTCTCTAAGAACTTGCACTCATGTTTTCCTGGTTGTGCTACAACATCCCCGATTAATGCACATTTGAAGTAGAATGAAAAGTGTTTACAGTAAAATCAAATGTAATTTTACATTCCATTATACTTTGATTCTTTCTTTTATAAACTACTTTAATAAACTTTGTTTCTGCATTTTCACATAGCTTTCTGGTGACAAAAATGAAGCTATAGAAAAGCACCATCACACTTACTATAGCATAACAAATACAGTGAATTTAAAATTAATTCGATAGTGTACTTGATACAGAAGTGCAGGTTCTTTGATACTGTCCCTGTCTGTATTCTTGATGGCAATCACAAACATTCAACATGCTTAAGGTGCATGGGACATGTTTCTCAGTTTTACACAACCCAGACTCAGCCTTTCAATTTTTCTCACAGCTAATGTTGAGATAGATAGCTGGGAAAATTCTAATTAATTAGTCTCCAGATCAAGCAATGATACCACATGCACTTATATTTTCAAGAACCTTAAAACCAAAATTGAGATAAAGTATTCAAAGAATTGGGGTGGGTTTTTTGATTAATTTTTAAATTCATTGCTTGCCAGTATTTGGGCTACCGAACAACTAATAAGTTTATAAGCACTTTACAAAGAAAGTAGTACAGAAAGGTTGGTTCAGTGTTGTATCCAATACTGGATAGGAGAATATGTAGAACCTCCTGTAACTTAAGTCTAAGGGTTATATATTATGTTATGGTTCTCTAAACAAGCTAAGGATAAGGGGTTTTTTTCCATTTCTAATATTAAAAATAGAGAGTTCATTTACTATAACTTCCTATGCTTCATTTAACTCCAGTGTTTTCAAGGCCAGGTTGGATGGGGCAACCTAGTGTAGTGGATGGTATTCCTGCCCATGGCAGGGAGTTTGGAATTAGATGATCTTTAAGGCCTCTTCCAATCCTAGCTATTTTATTATTCTATAATAAACACATCCATAAAGGGTTTTTAAACTACTTGACAGTAGGGTTGCGTGAAAGAGGAAGATTTGCAGAAGAAATCTGGGTTAGGAGAAACTCAGTAGTACTTTCAAAGAGACTGAAGGAGACCAAACCTAGAGAGAGACTTCAGTAGCCAAAATGAGGACATGAGCTCATATTCAAAGTAAAAATAATATGAAAATAATGGTGAATAGACTTGGAAATGAGAATGCCCCTGAGAATCACAGGTATTTGAGACAACACAGTAGGAGAGAAATTGTCTTGAAGAGAAGTCCTCCACAAAATACACAATTATAAATTCTGCTCTTAGTCCTGCAAACACAACATTCACTGCATTCAAGAATCTGAGGGATTACCCAAAATTAATAAAATTCTGACTTATGGAACAGTTAGAGTAACACGGGCATTGTCTTGAGGAATGAGCTGTTAATTGGTACTCTTATCTTTAAACTAAAAGTAGACTCTTATCTTTAAGCTAAAAGTTGATGGGATAAAAAAAAGAATTAAATGACTAATTCTTAACCAGATTCCAATTGAACAAAGTATATACTTTATGAAAATTCAATGATCCTGTTTAAAACTGTTCTCCTTCCAAGTCTACCTTCTTTTGCTGATTAACTTACCAGTAAAACAGGAATTATTAAGACATATTTGGAAGTGATTAGAGAGCCTTTTAAATATAGTTTTCCTTCCTTTTTAAATATTCCAATACAGCTCAGATATTAGAGGAATATTCATACATACTTAAGTTTTCAGTATTGACATGAGTGATACTTTTATTTAAGCACTGATGAGTGGCATGGAACAAAGACTGCAGAAAACCTGAAACTTCTGTATCCTCAAATTTAGAACTAGGCTTTTTTGTTTTAGATAGATTTCAGTTGTAACTTCAGACAAAAAGTTTACTCTTTATATAGTAAGAAATAGCAATAGGAATTA
>NW_020961399.1:7666-9606 GCF_003031625.1 Empidonax traillii | reverse complement strand
TTTTTTTTTTTTTTTTTTTTTTTTTATGAATAGGACCAACAGGGACTATGCAGCACAGGATAGATCTATAACCTATTTTACTTTCATCTGGGATAGAAGGACCCTTAACTCAGAAGTGGAGGATTTACACCTGCCTTGTTTCCCCCCCCTCCAGGGTTATAAATAAGCTGAATGTATTATGACTTTTAAAGCAGTGGCAGGGAATTTGTAAATAATCAACACCCCTTGTCCCAGTGCTGGTAATCTTGGGAGACTGCAGTGTTATTTAGGAGGTGTATTTTGGTTTAGATCATGCAGGAATAGCTCTGGAGAGGGCAGGGGAGGTGTCACAGGGCTGGTAGAGCTGCCACAGGTCAGTCACAACACCACAGTTTCTCTTCTGGTTTATAAATTCAAGGGCCAGCAAGGCACAGGCTTGATGTTTTTTCCCCATCTCTCTCCATATTTATTCATTTTGCTTTAATATGTAAAATAAACTATATTCAAAATATTTTATTTTTATATCTAAGGGCTGTATTTTAAAGAATTAAACGCAGGTTTAGGTGGGTTTTTTTTTAAAGAACATCCAAGCACCTTGTAAAAACTGATTTTAGAGCAGCACAAGTATCTGAAGAGCTGTAAGCAAGTGTTTTCATGGTGTATCCTCATCAATTTTCCTGGTCTTCTGTGTCCAGTGGATAGAGAACAGGACAAGAAATCAAGAGGTGTGGGTTATTTGCTCAGTTATTAGGATGCTTCTTGCAACACCTCCCTTTTTGCCTCTAAATCTCCTGGTCTGTCAAATGAAATAATGCTGTTTGCCTAGATGAGGAAATAATTATTATCCTTAGGATGATCCTTAGTGATTCCATATCAATGCAAATCAGTATTGTCTCTAAATTCATGGAAAACAGCAGTTACAGGACCCCTGATCAAATTCAGAATATGCCCAAAAGCTGGAGGTGGACTCTCTAAGAAAATTTCAGTCCCTGTTGATGGGATGCAAGGCCAGTGCAGAATAACTTTATCCTTGTGACTGCGTTTCCTTTTTTATTATTCTTTTCTTTCCTGTTTTTCTCCTGGAAAGCAAAAGCGGGGAGTCGGCGTTGGCAAGGAGGGCGGCAGGGCTTTATAAATGTGTTTGTCCAAAGTTGTCCCGTGTCACTTTTCCTGTCTGCAGCAAACGTGACTGACATCTCACTGTTCATCAGACACGAGAGATGAGCAGAATGACAAAGTGCCAGTGCTCTGGGAGATGCTGCAGAGCATCCTAATGGGCTTTTCCAGAGGGAAGCCGAACCACCAGATACTCTCCGAGGATCGGGCTCTCGGTGGGGTCTTTTTCATCCGGGCTTTGATCAAGTGAAGGGAAATTTTTCTTTGAAACTTGTGCCTGAGCTTGTGCCACATTGCCCAGAGAAGCTGTGGCTGCCCCCTGGATCCCTGGAAGTGTCCAAGGCCAGGTTGGAGCACCCTGGGCTGGTGGAAGGTGTCCCTGCCCAGGGCAGGGGGTGGGATGGGATGAGCTTACAGTCCCTTCCAACCCAGCCAGTTTTATGATTTTATTTGATGTTATTTGGGATCTAATTTGCATTCATTTCACCGCACACAGTAAGAAGGTGCAGCAGAGCATGAGCCAGTGGGGAAGCTGTGAGGCATCTGCAATGTTAATGCTCAGACATGACATGAGAGAGCTGTGCAGCATCTCCTGGGCCAGCAGAAGTTCTGCTCTCTGGCTATTGCAAAGTCATCTGTGCTGGAAGAAAGTGTGTGAGTAACGCTGGGGTTTTTTTTTTCTAGGAGAATATAAAAAAACTTCTGAGAGTGAAATAACCCCGTTCGAGTCAACCCAGGGGGAAATGTCTGCCCAGATTTTGTAGATTAAAGTAATAAAATTTTCAGAGTCCTCAGCATTTTGTCTTAGGCAGAGGAGCAGCTTCAAAACAAATGTTTGAAATATT
>NW_020961399.1:0-6357 GCF_003031625.1 Empidonax traillii | reverse complement strand
TTTTCCTGTGGTAACATCCCAGAGAAGAGTGGTTTGATTTTGGAAGAGGAGGAGTGGGTGCCTTGTGGATAAACAAACCACTCTGTCTTTCATAGGTGGTGGTCACAAAGACTTGGGAAGATTAAAACTGTCCCAGCATGAGAACCCAGCTGGAGACATCCAGATGATGATACACAGGTCAGAAATGTGAGTGGGAAAGATGCACAAGCACTGCCTTGTTTAATCCCCACATTAATAAAGCCCAAGGAAAAATATTTTCCGACAGGGAGGCAGGGTGGGGGAATGGCAAGGTATTTACCTCTGAAACTCGTTTCCCCCCTTCTTTTTCCTCAGTGAAGTAGAAATCCCAGTGAAATTCCTGTTCTAAAGGTCAAATTAGAAAGCTTTCATCCCCAGACTTGTAAACTATTTCTCAAATCAGTGACTCTCGAAATTATTCATTAGAACAGCAGCTCTTAAAGTGAAATTCTATTAAGCTCTGGATCAGAGGGGGTTTATCCCAAACCTCCCAGCCCGACGTGTAACTCCTGACACAACAGCAAGGACATGGGCTGAAGAACTTAATCTCTGTGTGTTGGTGAGAGGGATGACACCAACCCCTGCTTTTAAAAAGCCGGGTTTTATAGAGGCAGCGTTGAGAGGTGCTGGAGCCATAAATATCAGGAGGCAAATCTCGTTGAGTGTTGCGAGTGCGAAAAGCTGCAGTGCCAGTCATCACTTAGAGTGCTTTCAGCCTTCCTCCCTTGGACAGGCCATGATTTCTTCCAACCAGTGCCCTCTAATGTCTGGAATTGATTGAGATGCCCTGGAATCCCCTCTCCAAGACGTGCTTTATGGGCCAAATTAGCACAGTTTATAGTCCAAGGCCAATGACGCCGCGTTATTCCGTGGGCAGCGATGCAAATGTCTCCTCTCTCCATCTGGTTGTGTGTTTTGTCCAGGACGTGAAAGTGTGATCTGTTGTATGTGGAGAGCTATGCAAATGTGATGAAAGCAATTTGGAAGAGGACACACAAACTATCTCTGAGTAGAAGGTTCTTTATTCACTCTGACCCAGGACGATTTGGCCAACCCTTCCGTCAGCCTTTTTGCTTCCATGAGATTTTCGTTCCCAGCCTAATCAGATTCCCTTGAGATAAGTCACGTGGTCTTTATTAAAAAGAATAATCTCATTGACTTCAGTTCAAGGACTGGATGCGACCTTAAACGTCACTCTGAATTTTAGATTGCTGGGATTATTTTAAAATTACAGCAGGGGTATGAGAAGGCAAAGCCCATTATGATCTGTAAATCTATTTTAAGTCATGCTTGAAAACTGGCTTCAGGTGTCTTGGCTGTATGTGGGTACCAAAGGGGATTGGGCATTTCACTTACAGAAAAAGCTAATTACACCTTTCCTAGATCGTTCTTTCCTATTGTATGGGTGCTTTAAACTTCATTTAATATGTGTGATAAAATTGCTGGTTTTATCCGCTGCAGAATACCCAAAATTGCAGTAAGTGCGATAGTTTTCTAATTTGTCAGTTCTTAGATTATCAGATCCACTTTTAACCATTCAGTTTTCTTGTATCCAAAGTACAGCCAAACCTCAAGGGTGAAATACCAACCACAGCCCCCCATAAAATATAAACAGGCTAAAAGGACTCCTGGAATTCTGATCCAAGGCTTTGTAGACCACCAACTGAAGTGTGAGTATCCCACCCAAGGACTTATTTTTAGTACAGTTAGAATGGCACAGTATCCACTTACTGCTAATTCCCAATAACTCCACGCTGGGATGCACAGGGTGTGTCACCTCCCCTCTCCCTTCCTGTGCTGCTCCTGGATCTAAACCATGTGGTGCCTTTATCAGGGTTCACTGAATATCTCATTCTGTAGGAATAATGATCCATGGGAAGCTACAGAGAGACACAGAGGGGCAGGGCTTAGGCTTTGGAGGCTCCTCTCTATTCCCATCGACTCAGTGGAGTGATGTCACCGCTGTGTTATCAAATTTGCTTTACAGGAGTCTCTAGAGAGAGACTTTTAAGTAAAGCACGGTGCGAAAGCCACTAACGTTTTCGTTTCTCTAAGCCTGAGTATTAGTCATGTTCTTATTTGGAAATTAAAATTCGGTGATGTAGAAAGAAGTGATTGATGTGTGTGTGTTTTTGTTGGAATGCAATGGAAGGAGAAATAGTTTTGTATGAGTTAAACAAGAATAATAGGGGAAAATAACATTGACACTGCCTTTCTAATCATTAGGAAAAAAACCCTTTAAGTGTAATGACAAAGGGCTCACTGTGGTGTGTGAGTTTTTGACAGTGTGTCAGTCAAAGCAGTACAGCAGTGCTGTTTCTGCATGATACAGTCACAGAAATTGGCTTTCTAAAGGACATGCAGACACCTGTCACCACCAATTTGGATCATTTACTCCTCATCTAATTTTCTATCATATTTTTTGGTGGCTTTTTAATAGTTCTAAAACAGCCCTCTTGCAGAGAGGGGCCTCTCCTAATTTCAGAACCAGCATAATCACGAAGCCTTTGGGATTCTAAAAACGCACAGGGGTGAAAGAAATAAAAGCAAACCTTGGAAACCCTCCTTTGGCAAACAAAAGGCAGCAAAACAGAGCTCAGCTTTCAGAAAAAAAAACAGGGATCTCTTGTCAAATCCCCAGTGACCTGAGACTCACAGCCTCCTCCTGGGGGAAGGCTCCCTGTTCCAGGTGGGTTTCCAGAGAACACCAAGTCCAGCAGCTCAGTTATTTCAGTTATTTGTGGTAAATAGAGGGGACCAAGTGGGCTCGTGTCACTGCCCTGCTTGAGTACATGTCTTAGCAATGGAATGAGCAGTGGAGCCATAAATGAGAAGGGATGTAAATACAAAAAGCAGAGGGCAAATATTCCACGGCCCCCCGCAGTGGGAGGGTGAGCTGAGGCATGTCATCTATGAAATATTCCTTTAAAACTTCAATTTCCAGGACTCGCCAGCAGTCACTCAGAAAAAGAAGTATCAAGTTTCATAAAGTGCACGCCCAACTAGGTCCTAATAAAGGATAAAAGGCTGCAGCTCTTTTGTTTTGCTTATAATTGGATCTTCTTTGCTGTAAAAATTGTGGGCAAAACTTGGGGAAATTTTTCATTACCCTAGACAAAGTTGCATAATTGTTACCGTGAAAAGCCATATGGTTTTGATTAAAGCTTCCAAATGCCATTTACTGAGACAAACTACCCAGTCTTGAGGGCCTTTGGATCGTTTCGGATTGCTTAAGCTTTTATTAAACCCCACTTGAGGTTTGGGAAGGAGGTCATTTAAAACAAATCCCCTCCCCAAAGTGAAAGGCTGGTGGGTTGACAGCTGCTGCTGGCACCTCCTGGGCTTTGCAGTGGTTTTGGGGAATAAGCATCTGTGTCAGACCGGCATCCCTCACTGGTACCTGCATAAATTGTATCACTTAACATTAAGGCAGAGTTTTAACAGAGGCTCCAGAAAAATCTCATAATGCCAGAAAAAACCCTTCAAGTCCCTATTAAGGGCTGGGTGTTGGGGTGTGAATTGCACTCCAGCGCATTTTGGCACCAGATGTCAGGTTTTAGTGCAAATATTAGCTAATTAAGCCTCTTCTGAGAGACACAGTTGAAGTGCTTGTCCTTAGAGATGCACAAACTTTGTCAGCGAGAGCTGAAGTGACTTTCCCAAAGTCACGCAGCTGCTTTTAAACTCACCCAACTCAAATTAAAAACTACACACCACTTCACACTTCTGGGGGGTGTGTTCAGCTTGATTGAGAATTGACAGTGTGGGGAAGTTGTTTAAAAGGCATCTTCACCCATTCGTTAAACAAGGTGTGAGTAACTATTACCCACAGTAACCTGTGTTCCTGTTCCACCTGCCTGGTGGATTCTCCTCTTTGCACTGAAATCATTACTAGTCCTGTCCTCGTGTGATGCTGGAGCTACTGGAGCTCATACAACATTTTTCCATGTGCAGTGGAGTCATTGCTTTAGCTTTTTGTGCTCCCAGTAAGCTTTGGCAGGACGCTGACCTCCGGAATTGTAACTGTTAATATTTTCTTCCTCAGTGCTCCCCTGAATCTGGTGGTTTGTGAGGGGGTTTTTATTGGAAAATAAGAACAAAAAAAGTCATACCTTAATTCAGGGGTTTTGGGCTTGGGGACAAAGCCAAGTGGAACTTAATGCTGTTATCAGTGCAGACACGCACAGCCAAACCAGTCACCCTCTAATTCAGTCAGTCTGTACTGAGCATTAGTTTTTGTGCTTTTGCTGTCCCGTTGATTTTTAAGGTCAGAAGTACAGGGAATAATTTCTTAACCTGCTCCTGGGGAGGGGTACAGAGGGACTAAACAGCTGTTTCCCTTGGAGGAAGATAACAAGCATAGGGAAGGAAGAATTTAGAGTGGTGTTTCTGCATTGAAGCATCCTGGGAGGGAGGGGTTGTCAGCGAGTAGGTTCAGCTTTTGTTCGGGTCTTGCCTGGCACAAAATTTCAGGGCAATATTCTGCACCCCATTGAGCAGAATTTTGTAGGAAAGGCTTTTCTGTGCTTTGCACAGCACGGGAAGGCAGAGGAGAACCTCTCCAACCCCCCCATCACTAATCTGTACACTTCATAACCGCTCAGCACTGAGGCTGTTCCTTATTTCCTGGCAAAGGCTGCTAGGTGGTGTCTAAGTGAAGCTTCTTCCTAATGAAATCTTAATGATAATTGGGTTTAGTTCCAGTTCTTATTTAGGTGTTGAGAAAAGAAATCTGTGGGTTTCAGGGTGCACCAGCATTAATCAGCCTCGTGGCTTTGATTGAGGCACCAGCCTTTCTTATAATTATCTTAATCTTGTTTTACTCAGAGCCAGATTTGAAGCACATCCAGGAGGCTTTTCAGATCCAACAGGGACTTCCAAAGCTTGGTGCTTTGCACTGGGAGCAGTGGTGGTGGATGCTCTGCTTTATTTGCTGCCCCCACGGGATTTTGACCATTCTTCCAGCGTTTCCCAGTTGTTCATCCAAGCAGAGATTCTTTTCCTGGTAGCAATGCTTTTCTTGTCAATACTGATGTAAAAAATGGTTCCTAGTACCGTGTTTATTCCTCCAGGCATTATTTTGGCTTCAGGCTATTCCTCCTCCTGCTGCTGTTCTCAGAGAGGGTGGAATCCAGTCTTGTGTCTGTATGCAGTCAAAATATATTAAAATCTGTGGACCAGCAGGTGGTCAGAGGAATGCTTTAGTGATCCCTGTAAAATGCAAAAAAAAAAAAAATCCATTTAAACTGATAGAATGTAGAGATTAAAAATTACATCTCTCTATTTTCATTAGTAATGGGTTTCCTTCTCTTTTCCTTCTGTCCTAGGCCCAAAACAGACAGAAGGACAAAGAAAATCACGAAGCAAAGTTAGAGATTCAGACTGTGACTTGAGACTGAGACACTCCAGGGTTTGGACTAGTTTCTTTTAACAAATAATTCCTTGCAGTGTAAAGGGCTTTGTAAATCCTCTCAGTATTTATCCACTAAAATGCAAATTAAAATGCTGAAATAATATAATAATGATGTGACATACAGTGTAAGGGTCTGGCAGAACTGGACTGGAAATCTCGTGGTGACTGGGGCAAATTGTTACTCACTATTTCCATTGTACTTTCCCTTTTCTCTGGGTTTTGTTCTGAATTTGACTTTTAGCAGGAAAGGTCCACAAAGGTTTCTTTCCTGAATGGGGAAATGAAGCGGTGGCAACTTCTGACTTTGTTTCTTTATTTATTTATTTTAAACTATGTGTGCAGAAAGCCTTTTTAAGAGGGGATAAAAATCAAAGCTTAATTTTTCATCCTTGTAAACGTATAATGATGTTCCTACCAGTTCCCGCTGATAAATATTTATCACCTCTGTGTTTTCTCTGGTTCCCAACCGCACTGCCAAGAGGTTTGTCATCGCCAAACCCAAGGCTCAGCTACACTGAAGACAAGAAAAAAAAAAAAAAAAAAGAAAATTGAAATGCAGGGGACTGTTAAAGATCAAAGGCTGCCAAAGTGATTCCACATCTTGGTGCTCACAGAGTCACCTCCTCGCTTCAGAGCAAGGCCCTCGGATTCGACATGCAGGGAGAGGAGAGGGAGTTGTGTTTTTGCAGCTCGTGGGCCCTGAGGAGAGAAAAAGAGAGAGGTGGAAGGAGGAATTTAATTAAAGAGCTGTGTGGGCAACGTGGAGCTGTTACGAGAGACTTCCTTGTGGGAGAGGAAGGGTCTCCACACATGGGTTGTGAGGGCATCAGTAACAAGGCTCCTGAAGGGAAGCAGGCTGGGTTCTGATGGAATTGGTTATTTAAGGCAGTAATTCTTCATGAGTTCGTAAAACAAAGCTCTGCCAG
>NW_020961398.1:8472-10692 GCF_003031625.1 Empidonax traillii | reverse complement strand
TCCTCAAACACTTGGGGCAACATCAAAGAAATCATAAAACCACCTCTGCTTAAGTTCCTCAACGTGTCTCCCTTAAGTTTTCCTCCACCTTGCCAACTTCCAAAAAACCCAATGCATATAGACTGTGCATCTGGTGGGGGCATAGTGAGTAGTTTTTCATTTTCTCTCTAAAATCAATTTTAAACCAGTAGGGAAGTTTCTCTTCTTTTCTTTTTCTTTTTAGTATTTTTATTTTGTTTTGTGCAAAAAAAGCTCCTTGGCAAGTCATTGAGACTGTTGAAGGAGGTGAGTCAAGTCAATTTGCAGAACTGAAAGCCACCCCCACAGGTCATTAGCCACCATCCAGGAGTCAGTATAGGCATAAAGTAGTTGGCAATGCAGGGGTAAACCCATCTGGGCTACTGCATGGTGGCAGACATCACTGCATGGATAGCAAACATGACTCTGAAGGTGCATCATGTCGATGTTCACATGCCCAAAAGTCATGCCACTGAAGAACACTGAAACAGTGAACAGGTGGACAAGGCTGCCAAAACTGAAATAGCTCAGGTAGACTTAGACTGGGAGTGGAAGGGTGAGTTCTTCACAGCATGATGGGCCCATGTAACATCAGGACATCTAGGAAGAGATTCAGCATACAGATGGGCTCATGATAGAGGGGTGGACTGACTGTGGAGACCATCATACAGGTCATTCATGAATGTGAAAAATGCTGCAATCAAGTTGAGTCAAATCTTCCTGGAATAGAGGACAGTGGCTGGGTTTCCAGTACAAGGAGACCTGGAAAATTGACTCTATTAGATGACTACCACGAACACAGCAATGCAAGTATTAAATACTCACCATGGTGGAGGCAATGGCTTTGGCTGGAAAGAGGCCACGGATGGCTGGAAACATATCCAGTAAAGCAGGCCACTGCTCGAAACACCATCTTAGGCCTTGAAAGGCCCATTTTATGGGAAGGTGGTACCCCAGAAAGTATTGAATCAGACAATGGGACTAATTTTCAAAATAATCTCATAAATTCTTGGCCAAAGAAACTGTGACATTGACTGGATATATCACATTCCCTATCAGCTATGGGCCTCTGAAAAGATTGAGAGGTATAATGGACTGCGAAAGATTATGTTAAGAGCATTAGGCAATGGGCCATGGAAGCAAATTTAATAGAAACCACTTGGCTTGTTAACACCAGAGGATCTGCTAACTGCCCTAGTCCTGCCCAAACAAATATCCTACATACCGTGTGAGGAGGTTAGGTCCCTATACTACAGATAGAGAAGTTACTGTGGAAGGCAGTGTGGATTTCTCCTCCCACGGGAAAAGGGAAACCCACTTGTCTTTGCTCGAGGACCTGGGGGTACGTGGTAATGCGGAAGGATGGAGAGACACAGTAGGTGCCTCAAGAAGACTTAACCTTGGGGGAAAAATAATCTGTGACATAAATTCTGTGTTGCAGGATGTAAAGCAGCAGGAATGACATGAACTAAAGAAGAGTGAATTTTGCAAGGAGTGTGTGACAACAGCTCAGGTTGGGCTGGTGTCAATGCCCAATGGTCAAGTCTGCTTGTTTTCTGTCCTGAGCACCCATCTTGATGGAATGAAGCCCAAGTCATAACCTGTTTCTGAAAATCTGTAGGGGTGGAGGAAGCTCATTAAATGGGAAAATAATATCTACCTGTGAATAGACAGAGGAGAGTAGTTAATGAAAATTTATAAATCTGTATGTTGAGTGTAAAGATGTTTTAAGAATGAAATTTAAGTTGTACGTGCCAGTAAGAAGAGATTTCAGGAATAAGAAATACATACAATAGTTAGAAGATATATATATATATATATATATCCAAGTATGACGCAAATTGTATGGAATAAGGGTTGGAAATGGTATTGGGTCTGGCTGAGATGGAGTTCATTTTCCCCAAAGCAGTCCTCACAGTGCTGTGCTTTGCACTGGTAGCTAGAAAGGTGTTGAACTGCATTGCTGAGTCCTGAACTACACGGCTAGTACTGAAGAGAGACTGGAAGTGTTCGGAAAACAGAACTGGACACTGCCCCCACCATGGGAGAAACTCTTAAAGCAATACAGCAGGTGAAAATTGGCAAGGCAGCTGGAGTTGATGGAATCCCACCTGAAATTTGGAAGTACGGTGGCCAAGCACTCCATGTTAAGTTTCACGAATTTGTGGTGCGCTGCTGGGAACGAGGTGTAGTGCCTTCAGA
>NW_020961398.1:4647-6358 GCF_003031625.1 Empidonax traillii | reverse complement strand
GCAATATTGACCACAACCATTGGTCTACCCTGGCCTCCAATCGGGAGGCCTGGAGACACACCATCTATAACGCTGCTGCTGCTTTCGAGAACACACGCAGGATCACTCTCGAGGAGAAAAGACAACGCAGAAAGAATCGCGTCTTGTCGATATCACCTGGAGAGTCTTTCTGCTGTACGTTCTGCAACCAGACTTGTCTATCTCGCATTGGCCTTTTTAGCCATCAGCGTGCTTGTAGCAAGCGTGGGTAGAGCCCCTCTCAAATCTTCGTTCGCGAAGCCTAGCCATGATGATGATGAGAAAGGTGTTGATAACAAATCAGTTGATTTGGTAACTGCTCAGCAGCACTGGCACAGCATAAGCTCTGTCCCTCCAACATTCCACCTCCCATCAGTAGGCTAGGGGTGGGCAAGATCCTGGGAAGGGACATAAATAGGACAGCTGACCCAAACTGACCAAAGGGATATTCCATGAGGGGCATTCCTTATTTACAATGTTTGCTTTATGGAGCAACTACTATGTGTGCCAAAGCCCTGCTTGTCAGGAAGTGGCCAAACATTGCTTGATGATGGGTAGTAGAGAATAATTTTTTTCTCTGCTTGTGTTTGTGCAATCCTTCACTTTTGTTTTAGTAAACTGCCTTGTCTCAACCTATGAGTTGTCTTCCATCTTATTTTCTCTCCCCTGTCCAGCTGACAAGGGGGAGTGATAGGGCAGCCTGGTGGGCCCCTGATATCCAGTCAAGGTCATCTCATCACACACTGTAGAAATACTAACAATTAAATAACGTTCCATAATCAGACAAGCTATTCTACGTGATTTGGGGGCAATCTAATGAACTTCAGTGAGGTCAAACTAGTTGGATTATTTTGGCTTAAAGTAACTAAGATATAGATCAGTGTTAAATTTCAGTCCAGAAAAAATTAAGATATTAAACTGTTTTGTAGAGGGAGACATTTATATCTGCAGCTACAGTAGACAAAATACAAAGTACAAGCAGTAGCTGGGTGAAGAAGCAATTTTCCTTTACAGTATAGTTATAAACCAAGTACATTACAGCTGCTGTTAGTATTATCAATCATTTTTACTACAATAGTGCCTAAACCCATGCAAAAGATGAGCCTCGCAGGATTTTGCAGTATGCAGAAATACACAACAAAAGACCATAGCTACCCTAAAGAATTTATAGACTAGGTAAACACTATAGGTGCCAGAGGAGAAAGTAATATAAAACATGAGCAGTGTGAACAATGTAATCACAGCAAATATTAGGTTTGCAACGGGAAAGAGCAAATAAGATGCTGACAAGGAATCACAGGGGACAAGGGGGCACTAAGAAAGGGACAGCTGAAGCGGAAGAGGCAAAATGTAGGTGAGCATGACCATAGGTAGGCTGCAAGAACAGCTGGCTGGATGCTCCAGACTTTCTCAGAGGGTTGCCCTGGAGCTAGTGAAAGATTCTTCAGTAGGTCAAGAGGCATTTGGAAACAGGTTCTTCTGGATGCACTGATATAATCATATTTAAATATGACCACACCATAGAAAGTCAGTTACTTGCAATTTTGGACCACAGAACTAAAAAATAAAGCACATATGACACCTGCCTTAAAAATTATACTAGCTGTCACTCCTTGATTGAAACAAATCAGCTCTGCAATCAAAACAAAGTGAAATTAGGCATTTCATTCTTCAACAGGCATTACTTTACTGA
>NW_020961398.1:0-2265 GCF_003031625.1 Empidonax traillii | reverse complement strand
GTCCTATTGTCGTGTGACCTTCTGCTTGCTTTTGAAGGTTAAGTAATAAGTAATGAATTATGAATAATTCATAATTAATGAATAAGTAATGATCCTTTTGAGAGTGACTGGGATTGACTAGCTGATAGCAGTATTTTGGAAAGAAAAAGCTTGCAGTGAAAACAGGATCATTCCGCTCAAAGAACATGAAGAAAAGATACATGGATAAAAGCTCTATGTAAAACTTTTATGAGAGAGGTGGAGGAAGCCAGGTTTATTTCTAGGAACTGTCTTAGAAGTATCTCTGTGGGAAAAGGTTATTACGTACAATTTCGACGTCCAAACGAAAAAGTAAGTTCTTAAGCATGAAGAAAGAGAAACTCTGTTCCTGTTTTCTTGGAAACCCTTCAAAAAGGGAGCTTGCAGAGCACACAGGCAGGGCGTGCTGAACAGATGCAGGTCCCTGTGTGCCTGCAGTGCGCAAGTCTGTGTAGGATTAGCAATGCCTCAGGCTGGCGACACATGAATGGTACTCAACGTCACTGCTCACAGGTTTTATAATTCTGTAATGTTTATCTTCAAAAGCAATACTTCAGAGAGGCTTAACTGCATTATATCAGTGGTGTAAGGCTAGAGGAACTGCCACTAAACAAATATCCTCTTCAGGATCAAGGACCTAGGACAAGCATTCCTAGGTGAGGTAAATGAGAAAGGCATTATGAACAAAAAATATCTCTTTTTCCTACCCTGTTCTCTTCCCATTAATTTCTCCTACCCCAATAGTTGTCTGTCAGTCTTTGGAGAGGACTCAACATATACCCTGTGACTACTTCACCAATGAAATTTCATCACATCAGTGGGCCAAAAAGCACTCTGCTCTCCACTGCAGGTGGCCAAAAAATGAGGTACAGGCATGAGTTTCATCTAAAGAAAAGAAATTCAACAGTCTACATCTCTGTTACAGGCACGGGAGCCCTGAAAAGCTCTGGGAGAGAACTTAAGCTCAAAGTGCGCTTAATTTTCTACCTGTATTAGTTCTGGGTGAAATAGGTAGGATTTTGAAACACAAATTCATGTGAGTTAAGAAAGGTACTGAACTTTTGCAAACTCATGTAACTATATGTGTATTTACTTACACTAACAGTCTTGCCCAATATCATGAAAACGTGTAGTTACAAAGCTTGGCTTGAACAGCTCCTCTTTAAAACTGGAGATATTCTGCTGTCCCTGCAGTTTCTCTGCTGCTGAATACACTTGCCCTTATTTTCACATGTGCTAAATGTTGCCAGGGTGACCACTGGCTAGTTTGACAAGAAAGTTACTCTGCACTGGACTCTAGGAAAGATAGGAAAAATTCATAATCTCACATTTGATTTGATAGACTTAAACAACATGAACTCATGACATATGAAAAATTACAAATAGGTCATGTATTTACTTATGAAACAAACTCCACAGAATATATTTTCAACATAATATCTGTTATGTATAATAAAGGTTATGTGCTGAGTTTATTCCTACATTTTAGAAAAAAACACTCTTAGTCCAACTGATAAATTGTCTGAATTTATTTCACACATGTGGTTTTAATTTTGGAATTACAGATTATGTCAATTTATCTAATTTTCTTCACATCAAATGAGGAAAATTAAATATGTATTATGCTACCATGAAACACGTTTTCCTCAAAGCATTTTTTTCCTGTCCACAGTGATTAGGGTGGCAGCACAATTATTGTTTGTTGTTCCCATCTATTTTCATAGTGAAATCCAAATTTGTTTTTGCTGTTAGTTCAACCACTATAATTAAGCTTACTTGGAACTTACTTGAAAGAAATATTCTTAAAAACAGAGTCAGAGTAATTTGCATCCCCATGAAGGATCTAATTCAAAGCATTTTTTGATAGACCATAATGAGGAGGCATTTTCCCAATTTGGGGGGTTTTGACAGTAAATTTTATGTTCCTTAATAGTTTCAGCAGAACGAAATATCACTAACTGTACTCCAGTGAAAAAGAAGAAATGGTGAATTTTATTGTAATTGTCAAGTCTAGATGCAAAACTTTAATAGAAAAGCATTTTCTAAAAAGCAGTAGCATTTTATCTTTGCAAAATACTAGAAGTGCATGAGTGTATATATATAAACATATTTACATAAGCATATTCACATATGCATATGAAATATCACTAACTATACTCCAGCAAAAAAGAAGAAAACGTGAATTTTATAATAATTGTCAAGACTGGATGCAGAACTTTAACAGAAACAGCATTTTATTTTAGTAAA
>NW_020961397.1:4573-6369 GCF_003031625.1 Empidonax traillii | reverse complement strand
GGGTCGTCTCACTCCGGCATGAGATTTCTCAGGGTCACAAAATCTTCAACAGCAGTATAGATCCACACACACACGGATCCCAGTATCCCACCTGAGTCGTCACTGCTCCAGCACAGGTTTCCCTCAGGGTCACAAATCTCCACCAGGACTCTGCCTCACTTCAGTTCTTCTCATGAAGTCTTGGTTCTCTTTGGTACATTCGCAGACTCCTCTATCAGCCGCATGGGGGGTCTCCTTACTCCAACAAACTTTTACAAGTAGCAGGGTTTACTTTTCAGTCTTTTCCCTGCTGAAGAGAGAGAGCAAAAGGGGGAAGAAGCAGCTCTCCCCCCTTCAAACTTTTTTTCTCTCCCCTCCGGCTACTAGTTTTGACCTTGGAGGTCCCTTATCTCTTCGCTGGAATTTTTCCACAGCGGTTTCTGTCCAAGCAGTTCGTCTTTTAAAATTTTTTTTTCTTCACTCTCTTACAAGTGCCTGCCCTCAGTGGGGCCCAGCAATGCTTCAAGGGACTGGCAGTTTGGCTTCTGACTTCTGAGCAGCTTCTTCAATCTTCTCTCAGTACCTCAGGATGATGGATTTGTCTCTAAACACACTGTGGGGCTCATTAACAGAAAACCAAATTATTTCCCTTCTTTTAATTGTCTTTATGTCTTCAAGATTTCTACAGCTAATTGGAGTTGTTTTGTAGTTTAACTAATGAGGAAGATTTTAAAGTGGAAGTCACAAAAACATAATTTTCCTATGACAGGGAATGATTTCTACAGAGCCTTGGGATGCAAAAGGGTCAGGGTGCAAAGGATTTGGACACAAAGTAAAGGGGGCAAAAGAGATTAGTAGCATTTAATCACTGACAAACTTTCAACATTTTCAACATTCCCTTTTAACAGGGATTCAGTAGCATTTACTACAATTGAACAGGGACTGAATTATAGATTCCCAATAACAACACTCACACCACAGTCAGTTCACACCCACACCCAGGCAGAGATGTGTGGACACATCAGGATCTGGGGTTTGGCTTCTGACTTCTTGAGCAACTTCTTCAATTTTCTCTCAGTACCTCAGGATGATGGACTTGTCTCTAAACACACTGTGGGGCTCATTAAAATACAGACAAACAATTTTTTTTTTAAATTGTCTTCATGTCTTAATGTCTTCAACAACTAATTGGAGTTGTTTTGTAGTTTAGCTAAGGAGGAAAATTTCAAAAGCAGCTCCCAAATAATAGCTTTTTTTTTATGAAAGGGAATGATTTACACAGAACCTTTGGATGCAAGAGGGTCAGGGTGCAAAGGGTTGGATCCAAAGATAAGGGGGCAAAAGACATTAGTAGCATTTAATCATTCAGCAGCTTAACAGTTATCAAGGGATTCAGTAGCATTTACTACAATTGAATAGTGACTAAACTATAGATTCACAATAAAAACACTCACACCACAGTCAATTCATGCTGATGTTTTAGACCTTTTCGGGGTTTTTTACCTTTTGTAGATTTTAGAACTAGTTGTGTAGTGAATATATTTTAATGTAGCTGTATTATATCCCTTACCCTTAACAGAGTAGTTACACATACCCAACCCTACTACCCCGATCCATATCAATCCCTCTAAACTCCATTTTTAGTCTTCTTTTCAAGGTAGAATTGTAGAAAAACATCCCAAGGCCTGGACCAGAAGACATCAGCCAGACACAGTGACCTTCTAGGCAGAACTCTTTAGGAACTCCCAGGATTGTGTGTGCTGTGAAGAAGATGAAGATGAGGAAGAAGGGGTCCCAAAGACACCAAACCCAGTTCC
>NW_020961397.1:0-2729 GCF_003031625.1 Empidonax traillii | reverse complement strand
CTACATGGCTCCCTAATTTCAACTGCCACCAATTTCAACTGCTCCTAATTTCAACTGCGCCACCAACCTTCTCTCCCGTTTTCTTAAATATGTAATTAGTAAATTCGTAACTTAAGTTTTGATTGGCTTTTTTCTATGGAAATTCACTCGGACAAAACCATCCTCAGCCCCAGGGGCTGGCTGGAGGGCAAGACCACGACAACAGGGGACTGGTGAAAACAAAGGGACACCCATGATGTCCCAGAGATATCAGTGAAGTCAAAGCCATCTCGTGACATCACAGGGACATTGGTGACCTCACGGGGACATGGTGCCACCTCTGGGGACATTAGTGACATCACAGAGACAGCAGTGACATCACTGGGGACCAGTGATGTTACAGGGGACTGTTGACAACAAAGGGACAGCTGTGATGTCACAGGGCTATTGGTGACATCACGGGGGACTTCAGTGACTTCACAAGGGCAAGGGTGAAATCACAGTGACACCGGTGACATCATCAGGGTCATTGCTGACATCACAGGGGACAGTGGTGACATCAAAGGGAGATGGGTGACATCACTGGGGACCAGTGACATCACAGGGGACTGCTGACAAAAAAGGGACAGCCGTGATGTCACAGGGACACCGGTGACTTCACAAGCACAGGGCTGACATTATAGAGACAAGTGACATCATCGGGGACATTGATGAAGTCACTGGGGACAGTGGTGACACCACAGGGACAGACTGACACCATTGAGGAACAGTGACATCACAGGGGACGGGTGACAAAAAAGAAACAGCCGTGAGTCACAGGGAAATCAGTGACATCAGAGGGAACTGATGAAAACCAAGGGAAAGTTGTGATATCACAGTGACATCGGTGACATCATTGGGGACATTGGTGACTTTACAAGGACAAGGGTGACATTACAGAGACAGTTGTGACATCATCAGAAACATTGGTGACACCACAAGGGACAGTGGTGACATCACAGAGACTGCAATGACCTCATTGGGACCAGTGATGTCACAGGGGACTGTTGACAACAAAGGGACGACCGTGATGTCACAGGGACATTGGTGACATCACAGGGGACTGAAGTGACTTCACAAGGCCAGGGGTGACATCACAGTGATTCCAGTGACATCATCAAGATCATTGTTGACATCACAGGGGACAGTGGTGACATCACAGGGAGATGGGTGACATCACTGGGGATCAGTGACATCACAGGAGACTGGTGACAACAAAGGGACAGTCGTGATGTCACAGGGACATCACTGCCATCAGTGACATGATGGGGACATGATGTCATGGCTCGACACAGTGGTGACATCACAGAGACAGCAGTGACATCATTGGGGACATTCTTGTCATCACAGGGGACAGTGATGACACCACAGAGACACCAGAGACATCACAGGGGATAGTGGTGACATCAGAGGGACATCGGTGACATCATTGGGGACCAGTGACATCACAGGGAACTGATGACATCATTGGGGACAGAAGGACCACCCCTGGGGACAGCAGTGACATCACAGTACACAGTGGTGACACCTGTGGGGACAGCAGTGACATCACTGGAGACTGCTGACATCATAGGGACATCGGTGACATCAAAGGGACAGTGGTGACGTCATAGAGACAGCAGTGACAACACTGGGGACATTGATGACATCAGAGGGGACAGCAGTGACATCACAGGAGACCACTGACATCACAGGAGTCTGCTGACATCACAGTGACATCAGTGACATTTTGGGGACACAGGGACCACCCTTGGGGACAGCAGTGACATCACATGGGACAGTGGGGACATCCGATGAGACAGCAGTGACATCATTGGAGACTGCTGACATCACAGGGATAGCAGTGACATCAAAGGACAGCAGTGACATCACAGGGACATTAGTGACATCAAAGGACACTGGTGCCACCTCTGGGGACATCAGTGACATCACAGAGGTCCAGTGACATCATTGAGGATGGCACTGACATCACAGGGAAACCAGCAACATGAAAGGGACAGTGATGAGGTCACAGGGACATTGGTGACATCATTGGTGACATTGGTGACATCTCCTGGGACAGCAGTGACATCACTGGAGATCAGTGACATCACTGGGGACAGCGGTGACATCATGGAGACAGCAGTGATAGCATTGGGGATGTCGGTGAGATCAGAGGGACAGTGGTGACATCATTGGGGAAACTGGGGACATCCCTGTGGATACCAGTGACATCACAGGGACATCTGTGACATCATTGGGGACAGTGGTGAGATCATTGGGGACATCAGTGACATCACATTGACACAAGAAACATCGCTGGGGAGAGCGGTGACATCAGAGGGGAGAGTGGTGACATCACTGGGGACACAGGGACCACCCCTGGGGACAGCAGTGACATCACAGGGGCAGTGTTGACATCCATGGGGACAGCAGTGACATCACAGCTGTTTGGTGACATCACAGGGACTGCAAGGACATCAATCGGATTGCTATGACATCATTGGGAAAGCCAGTGACATCACAGGGACATTGGTGACATCACTGGGGATGTCGGGGATGTTTGGGGGCCTTTGGGAGGGCACCTGCCTGGGGGGTTTTCATGCGAGCAGGGACGACTCAGCACACCAATGTGATGATCAGAGAGCGCCGTTGATTGGAATCAAGCAGCAGTCTTTGATCCAGTTTTCTAACAATACTCTTCTATCAGCTCTGTTTCTTTAACATTCTTT
>NW_020961396.1:4615-6370 GCF_003031625.1 Empidonax traillii | reverse complement strand
GAGGTCCATCCAGGACTGTCTCCCGTGGGAGGGACCCCACGGGAGCAGGGAAGGATCCAACTCCTCTCCCTGAGCAGTGACAGAAACAACAACTGACTGTAACCCCCATTCCTGTCCCTCTGCACTGCTGGGGGGAGGAAGGAGAAGGTGGAAGGAGGGGTGGGGGGAAGGTGTTTTTCAGACTGTTTTATTTCTCACTGTTGGCTTTTATCCTGTCAGTAATACATTTAAGTACCATCCCTACTTTGAGTCTGTTTTGCCCGTTAGGAAGCGACTTTCTCCCCACCCTTAACTCTGCTCAGGAATCCTCAGCTGTTTTTTTTCTCTCCTCTGTGGAGTTGCAGAGGGAGGGGGAGGTGGCAGCTTTTAGTGGGTGTTTGTAATCCAGCCAGGGTCAACCCACTAAACCAACCCCTGTGCTTGAGGCCCTTTTGTGATGTCACAGCCCACCCTCTCCATTCCGGAATAGCCCTTGGCAACCAAAGAACCAACACCCCACAAGGTCAGAATGCAGCCCCACCCATGTGCCCCTTTATGATATCCCAGCCCATCCTCTCCATTCTGGAATAGCCCCTGGAAACCAAAGAACCAACGCCCCACACCCCCACAGTGCAGCCCCACCCATCTGTCATGGGACTCTTTGGGAAGTCACGGCCTTTCCCCCAGGAAAGAAAGCCTGGAACCTTCGGGTTTCAGGTGCAGTTGGTGGGCCACCTTGGGCACTCCATGGGCAGCAAGAGCTTTCTGTCCTGCCACCTTTTGTCTGGCAGGAATCTTTGTCCAGATTCCAATTTGGCAGTGGGACTGACAATTCCAGCGCGGGGCTCCTGCAAGCGAACGACAGCCCTGCCCTCCAGGAAAGAAACCCCTTCCCCTCGGTCTCTTTTCCTCTTTCTTCAAATACAACCTGCAGGGCAGCTTTCTGCTATCTCTTCTCTTGGGAATTGGGAAGATAGACCTGCTCCCATGTTTAACACCTCAGGCAAAAACACCCTGGTAACACCTTTCCCAACCTTCCCCATCCTTTCCCAAAGCCCAGATGTGGAAAGAACAAGTGCCCTTGTCCCTGGCTGTGCTGCTGTGCTGGGAGTCTCTTCCCTCCAGCTCTGCACACAGGCACTGCCCCTGCAGATCCAGAGAAGGGCTGAAGAAGCATCTTCAACACAGAAATCAGGGCAGGTGTATCAGGGATTGTTGATATTTTTTGGTCTGTGTTTGGCCCAGCCACCTGCAAAAGTTTTGTTCTTTGCCTGCCAAGTTCACTGATAAACGGGAGCTTCGTCCTTGGAGAGAGAGTTTCTTGTGTAAACTGTTTTAATTGATGGTCTGTGAGTGGCTCGTTGTCTGTAGGGGACATTTGAACGAGAAACTGAAGAGGAGAGGATGAAGTAAAGCCCCCAGACCCAAACAGATCAGCCCCCTTGAGTGAAGCAGCACAAGTGCGAGGGGAATCCCCACGTTCTCCCGCGTGGCTGAAGGGGGGCACTCACAGAATGGGGGAGGGACTGAGGGCCTCTGGCTGGGCGGTGCTGCCACACCGGCCCAGGGAGACGTCCCCGGCTCAGTGGATAAAAATGCAGGTGGCTCGTGCTCGGGGCTCTCAAGCTTCACAGGAAGGACAATGTTGCCTTCTGTGGAGATGCCGCTCTCTTTGTGAGCCTGCTGACCCTCCGAGGATGCAGCCTCTGCTGGGAGGAATTCTGATTATCCTGGGGTGGGTAAGACAACCTCGTAAAACACACCTGAGTGAGTGGG
>NW_020961396.1:0-4050 GCF_003031625.1 Empidonax traillii | reverse complement strand
GCTCTCAAGCTTCACAGGAAGGACAATGTTGCCTTCTGTGGAGATGCCGCTCTCTTTGTGAGCCTGCTGACCCTCCGAGGATGCAGCCTCTGCTGGGAGGAATTCTGATTATCCTGGGGTGGGTAAGACAACCTCGTAAAACACACCTGAGTGAGTGGGGGTTTCACTGAGGGCTCAGTTCACTCCTCTTCTTTCCTGTCTCTTGGGTTCCCGTTTACTTGGCCACTTTCTGTAATAAATTTTGGGTTTATTGTTGAGCTCTCAGCAGTGTCTTGGTTTTCAGTCTCAGCATCCTCTCAGACTCACCCCATTACAGGGACTCAGACTGAAAGTTCCAGCGAATGTGTTCTGACTTCAGTCAAATTCATTTCCACCCAGGAAGGGAAGCATTTACCCTCCATCTCTCCTGTGTGATTGGTGAGCTGCCATGGTCTGTAATAAACACATGAGACCTGCGGGGTTCAAAGCACAGGGTAGCAGATCCTGGGCAGATCTGCTTTTGTTCAAAATGGGGGGCTTTTATAGGGCAGGCTGAGGAGGGTTGTGGAAAAAGGGAGTGGATATGTAAAACTTGGAGGGGTTAACATGAATATGGAACAGGGAGGTGGGTACATGACCACGAGGTAACTTGGAAGGGATATGATTGGGTAGGACACAGACATCGCAGTAAGTTGTCCAATAAGAGAGTAGCAAACAGTCCAAAGGAGAGAAACTTTGCAGCAACACAGGGGAACGTGCCTGAACATGCCCTGAAACAACAGCATCAACTTAACTATAGGTTTTAGCCAAACAGTCCATTAGACAAAGGCAGGGTCACTGCTCTTCTCCTCAAGAAACTCTTCCAGAGCAGGTACAATTCATCCTCCTTGCAGTCACCTCCAACAGTGAGCTACTCTTGGCATTCCATGCACACATAGAGCTTCCTGTGCTGGCACCTTTTGTCTGGGAAGAGTCTTCATTCTTATTCCATTTTCGGGCTCAGACTGACAATTCCAGTAAAAGGGGTTCTGACACCAAAAAAAACCAATTCCACCCAGAAAACAAAGTCCTCACCCTCCATCTCTCCTGTGCAATTGGTGAGCCACTCTTGGCACTCCACGCACACATGGAGCTCTCTCAGCTGGCTCTTTTTGTCTGGGAGGAATCTTCATTCTTATTCCATTTTTGGACTCAGACTGACAATTGCAGTAAAAGGGGTTCTGACACCAAACAAATGCATTTCCACCCAGGAAAGAAAGCCCGTTGTGGTTTTGAGTCTAGGCCTTCCTTGGTAACCAGGTTGTAACCAAGGAACCAAGGCCATGTTCCAAGTATTCCATATGATTTTTACATAAGCAAATGTATAAATAAGAAGGCAGAGGCAGGTCTCGCTCTCTTTCTGCCAGTGAACTGAAAGCACAGGTTTTTTGCTCTCATTGTGCCTGGGTGAAGGAGTGAGGCCTCGTGCGCCTGGTTGGCCTTGAAAAGCAGAAAGTGCTGGCGGTTGTTGGTGAGATTCTCTGCTGTCTTGAGGAAAGTATTAGAGTTAGGGTTTGGGTTTAGGGTTCAGATTTGGTTTAGGGTAAGGATTAGGGTCAGGGTCATTATTAGGGTTAGACTTAGGGTTCAGGCTTGGGTCAGGGTTAGGGATGGAGCAAGGGCTAGGGTTAGGGTTAAGGTTAGGTTAAGGGTTAGGGACTCTGACAATTCCTACACAGGGGTTCTGACACCAAACAAATGCATTTCCAGCCAGGAAAAAAAGCCCTTCCCCTCCTTCTCTCCTTTGCAAATGGTGAGCCACTCTTGGCCCTCCATGCACACTTAGAGCTTCCTGTGCTGGCACCTTTTGTCTGGGAGGAATCTTCATTCTTATTCCATTTGGGGATCAGACTTGTGGGGTGCTGAGCTGAAAAAAGACACACTATGGACAAACCATACTAACTGGCCTCAGTTAGGCCTGGCCCTGACATAGCCAGAAGCCTCTTTGCAGGCAGTGGAAAGATACAGGAGCAGTGATAACAGACTTCAGGAATGTAAACAAAGAGAAACCTGGGACAAAAATAAGGAGCAGTTTTAGGAGAAAAACAATGTCTTCATATCACATGGACACCTGTGTGCAGCCAATAGGCAGTGTGTCAGTAATGCACGCTCGGTTCGTGGGTTACAGCAAATAACCAATAGTTTGAAAGTGATCACGCCCCGGGGGGCAGTGAAAGTATATAAGAGGTTGGGTTATGTAAATAAAGTGGAACATTTGTGTAAATCATCCTGATTGGTGTGCAGTTTGTTCTGGAAGCTCCTCCGCCAACATCCACGTTATATCACAGCTGTCCCTTTGATGTCACCAGTCCCCTGTGACATCACTTGTCCCCAGTGATGTCACTGCTGTCCCTGTGATGTCACCAGTGTAACCGATGACGTCACTGGTGTCTCTGAGATGTCACCCCTGTCCTTGTGAAATCACCGATGTCCCCAGTGACGTCACTGATGTCCTTGGGACATCACGGCTGCCCCTTTGTTTTCACTAGTCTTCTGGGATGTCACTGCTCCACAATCACTGCTGACCCTGTAATGTCATCACCGTCCAATGTGATGTCACCAATGTCCCCAACGATATCACTGTATCCCTGTGTTGTCACCTCCACCCCCTGTGATGTCACCAATGTCCCTGTGACATCACGGCTTTCCCGCTGCTGTAAGCAGTCCCCTGTGACGTCACTGGTCTTCAGTGATGTCACTGCTGTCCTGGTGATATCACCACTGTCCCCAGCAGTGCCACCATGTCCCTGTGATGTCACCAATGTTCCTGTGATATGACCAATGTCCCTGTGATGTCACCAGACCCCTGTGATGTCACAAATGTCCCTGTGACATCACTGCTGTCCGTCTGTTGTCACTCTGATGTCACTGGTCCCCAATGATGTCCCTGCTGTCTCTTGATGGCACCAATATCCCCGATGATCTCACTTGTGTCTCTGTCATATCAACCCTGTGCTAGTGAAGTCATCGATGTCCCCGTGACATCACGGCTGTCCCTTTATTGTCAACAGTCCCCTGTGATGTCATTGGTCCCCAGTGATGTCACCCACGTCCCTGAGATGTCACCACTGTCCCCTGCAATGTCACCCATGTCCCGATGATGTCAATGGTGTCTCTCTGATGTCACCTCTGTCTTTGTGAAGTCACCAATGATCCCAGTGATGTCACCCATGTCCCTGGGATGTCACCACTATCCCCTGGGATGTCACCAGTGACACCGATAATATCACTGGTGTCTGTGATGTCACCCTGACCTTGTGAAGTCATCGTTTTCCCCTGTGATTTCACAGATGACCCCATTGATGTCACTGGTGTCTCTGTGATGTCATCACTGTGCAGAGCCGTGGCACTGATGTCCCTGTCATGTCACCCATGGCAGTGATGTCCCTGTGACATCACAGCTGTTTCTTTGTTGTCAACAGTCCCCTGTGAGGTCACTGGTCCCCAATGATATCACCCATGTCCCTGTGATGTCACCATTATCCCCTGTGATGCCACCAGTGTCACCAATAATGTCACTGGTGTCTCTATTATGTCACACCTGGCCTTGTGATGTCACTGATGTCCCCTGTCATGTCACAGGTCTCCCTGTGACATCGTGGCTGTCCCTTTGTTGTCAGCAGTTTCCTGTGATGTCTTTGGTCACCAGTGATGTCACTGCTTTCTCTGTGATGTCACCACTGTCCCCAGCAGTGGCATTCTGTCTCTGTGATGTCATCGATTTCCCTCTGATGTCACCAGACACCTTTGATGTCAGCGATGCCCCTGTGACATCACAGGATTCCCTTTCTTGTCACCAGTCCCCTGGGATGTCACTGCTCCCCAGTGATATTACCAATGTCTATGTGATGTCACCACTGTCCCCTGTGATGTCATCAATGTCCCCAATGATATCACTGGTGTCTCTTTGTGTTCACCTCAACCCCCTGTGATGTCACTTATGTCCCTGTGACATCACAGCTCTCCCTTTGTTGTAAGTAGTCCCCTGTGATGTCACTGGTCAACAATGATGTCACTGCTGTCCTTGTGATT
>NW_020961395.1:4679-6371 GCF_003031625.1 Empidonax traillii | reverse complement strand
GGGGGGGCATTTCCAGCATCACCAGCACCTGGTAGGTCCAGTCCCCGTTGGGGACCACGTCGGTGGCCACCACGTGCTCCGGCAGCTCCTGCCCATCCTGGAACCACCTCACCTGCACCGGGCAGGGTAGAAATCCATCACGGAGCAGAGCAGGGGCTGGGGCCGGGCTGGGAGCTCGACGGCACCAGCGAGATGGACATGCTGGGGGGCACTGGGAGAGACAGTGGAGACACTGGGCTGAACTGGGGGGCACTGGGAGAGACGAGGGAGACACTGGGCTGAGCTGAGGGGCACTGGGAGAGAGTTGGGAGACACTGGACTGAGCTGGGGGATGTCACTGAGAGAGAGGGCGGAGGGTTTGTAGGATATTGGTAGGGGTTTGAATGGCATTGGGAAGTACTGGAATGGCACTGGGCGTGACTGGGGTATAAGGGGATGGGCTCTGTGGGTCACAGGGGAAAGAGTTGGGAGATGTGGGAGTGAACTGAGAACCACTGGGAATGGACTGAGAGGGTCTGGGAGTGGAGTGAGAGGGACTGGGAATGACTGGAAGGGACTGGTAAAGCACTGGAATGACTGGGAAGGAACCGAGCGTGACTGGGAGGTCCTGTCCTGAAAAGGGAACTGTGCGCTGCTGGTCTGCCCGGCAACTGATGAGTCATTGCAGAGACGCGCTCTGATTAGCTGAGGGCAGGGAGAGCGGTGGTCCCAGCGGGGTGGAGAAGCGGGGGGGCATTGGGAGAGACTGGGATGGACTGGGGGACACTGGGAAAAACTGGTCGCAATGAAATGAGGGGAAATGGGAGAGGCTGGGCCGGAGTGGGATGGACTGCGGGGCACTGGGATGGGGCCCAAGGCCACGGGCATGGACACAGGAAGGGCTGGGGGGTCTGGGATGATTCCCAGGGACGGTTTCAGGGGCTCCAGGGTCTTTCCTGGGACAGAGGAATTCTCGAGGGGACCCGCTCTGCCCCATGCTCACCTCTGCGGTTCACAAGGAATGGGGTGGCGATCTGGTACCATTTCCGGCACAACCAGTCCACCGCAGCCCATCTGTTCTCCAGCAAGTCCTGTTGGCTGTTCCAGTACCTGGCCTGGATCTCCCCATGCGGGGTGTCCCCCACATAGACCCCCACATCGCTGTCGAAGTGCACGTCCTGCTGCCGGTTGTAGATGAATCTCTCCACAAGCCTCACCCACTCGGTGCCATTCATGAAGTAACACTCGCTGGTAGAGAATTCCTGGAACACCCCTGTATGTGCAGGACACGGGTCAGGGGGTGCCCCCCCCATCATCCTCCAGCCCCCCACAGTAGGTCGGGAGCTCAGGGGGCCACGTAGGACCTCCCTTTCCCACCCCCCTCTGCCCCACGCCTGCCGCAGCACCGGCTCTTGGCTGGGGAGTAACCGCCCCCATCAGCCCCCCATGGGTGGACAGGGGGGTTGAGGACCCCCCCAGTGCGGATCCGACCCCACCCAGAGTCCCAGGGAACCGCTGCAGGGCTCCAGTGATGGGGGACACCGAGGGACCCCCATGGCACCCCCTTCCTGCTCTCCCACCCCATTTTTCCCCCTCTCCCCCAATCCCCCCAATCCCCAGAACCCCCCTGACTCCCACCCCCTTCCCACTAATTCCGAGGGCTCCAACCCCCCTCGCCGTCACTTCTGGGGCTCCCACCCCCTCTTTTCTCTC
>NW_020961395.1:0-3970 GCF_003031625.1 Empidonax traillii | reverse complement strand
CTCCCCCAATCCCCCCAATCCCCAGAACCCCCCTGACTCCCACCCCCTTCCCACTAATTCCGAGGGCTCCAACCCCCCTCGCCGTCACTTCTGGGGCTCCCACCCCCTCTTTTCTCTCCCCTACCCCCCCTTCCCGCCCCCCCCGCTCACCCGAGAGCTCCTCGCCCGCAGCCGGGGGGGCTCCCAGCACCACCAGTACCACCAGTATGGCCCCAGCTCCCCACACACGCTCCATCCTCAGCTCCGGGCAGGTGCTGACACCCCAAAACCAGCGGGACGAAGCCGATTTTGAGGTGTTTGGGAGGCACTTTGACCGGCTGAGGGTAAGGTTCGACAACCGTTTTACGGCGCGTCTTCCCGGCAACTGATGAGTCATCGGCAAGGCGCGCTCTGATTAGTCGCAGTTCGCGTCAGCGTTTTTTGATTGGCTGGGGCTGTTCGGGGCGCTGCAGTGAGGGGATGGGGGTTCTGGGGGGTCCGTGGGGTGCGGGGCAGGTGGGAGCTCAGGGGAACCCAAAAATGGACGTCCAGGGGTTCCGCAGCTCTTCTGAACCCAAAAACGGTGATCCGGCTGTCCCGGAGCTCCGACACGTCCCCAAAACCGAGTGGAGGGCGTTCTCTGATTGGCTGAGCTCGGTGAGGGCTCAGTTTGGGCCGGGTCTGCCCGGCAACTGATGACGCGCAATCAGAACTCGCTCCCATTGGCTGCTGCTGCATGCACTGACTCTGCCCGTGGCTTGGGGGGGTCCAAGGTGGGTTTTGGAGGGTACCGGATTGCTGGAGTTTGGATTTGGGGTGCCCTGGATATGTGGGATTTTGGGACGATGACGTTGCCCAAACCCCCTCCCATTCCCAGGATTTTCGGAACCCCCTCCCAATATCCCCCAACAATCAGGACTGCAGAGAACTGGGAAGCTTTACTGGCAGCACTGGGAGCAGCAGGCGGCTGGTGTGAGAACAAAAGCAGGGCCAGAGGGGACACACGACCCCCCCAAACTCCGGATGGGGATGGACTGGGGGGTCCCGGCTGGGCCCGAGGCCACAGGGAGGGGCTGCGGCCACTGCCGGCTCAGGAGATCTGTGGGGAGAGAAAAGGGGTGACAGCGGGCTGGGGGGGAAGGGGGGACACACACGGTGTGGGGAAGGGGGAACAAGACCCCCAGGGACCCCCCTTTACCTTCTCCCGCAGGTAGAAGCCGAGCCCCAGCGCCAGGAAGATGAAACCCAACACGAAGCCCCCAACCCCCACCAGGATCTTGCTGCGGACGGTGTCCTGTGGCATCTCTGGGGGAGCCGGGGGGGGGTCAGGACCCCCAAAACCTCCCATAGACCACCTGGGACCACCCGAGAATCCCATCCTGGTCTCCCCCACTCCACCAAGGATCCCCTGAAACCTCCTGCCAGTCCCTTCCCAGCCCCTCGGGGATCCCACAATGCCTCTCCCATCCCCTTTAGGACTCTCCAACCCCCCTCCCATCACCCTAAGGACACCCTAAACCCTTCCCAGTCCCTTCCCAGCCCTCCCAGCACTTTCCCAACCCCCTCCCAGTCAACCCAAGACCCCCCCAACCTCCCTCCCATCCCACCCAGGCTCTCCTAAACTCCCTCCCAGTCACCCCCACGACTCCCAACAGCCACTCTCAACCCTCCCAGGACCCCCCAACCTCCTCATCAGCCTCTCCATTGCCCCTCAAGATGCCTCCCAGTGTCCCCAGTGTTCCCCCAGCCCCCCCTGCCAGTGTCCCCCCATGCTGGGGGGGCCAGGCCGTACCCCAGTGCCGGCTGAGGGGGTGCTCCAGGCTGACGTGCTCCACCTGGCAGGTGTAGGTGACCCCGCACCGGGGGGGGGGTTTCCAGCATCACCAGCACCTGGTAGGTCCAGTCCCCGTTGGGGACCACGTCGGTGGCCACCACGTGCTCCGGCAGCTCCTGCCCATCCTGGAACCACCTCACCTGCACCGGGCAGGGTAGAAATCCATCACGGAGCAGAGCAGGGGCTGGGGCCGGGCTGGGAGATGGACGGCACCAGCGAGATGGACATGCTGGGGGGCACTGGGAGAGACGGGGGAGACACTGGGCTGAGCTGCAGGGCACTGGAACAGAAGGGAGAGGGCTTGTAGGACATTGGTAGGGATTTTGGTGGCACTAGGAGGGACAGGGATGGCACTAAGAGGGACTGGGAATAGACTGGGGTGGAAGGGGATGAGCTGGGAGGGTCACTTGGGAGAGAGTTGGGAAATGTGGGAGTGAACTGAGAATGACTGGGAATGGACTGAGAGAGTCTGGGAGTGGAGTGAGAGGGTCTGGGAAGGACTGGAATGGACTGGGAAGGAACCGAGCGGAACTGGGAGGCTGAGTCCTGAAAAGGGAACTCTGCGCTGCGGGTCTGCCCGGCAACCGATGCGTCATGGAAGAGACGCGCTCTGATTAGCTGAGGGCAGGGAGAGCGGTGGTCCCAGCGGGGTGGAGACGCGGGGGGGCACTGGGAGAGACTGGGATGGACTGGGGGACACTGGGAAAAACTGGTCGCAATGAAATGAGGGGAAATGGGAGAGGCTGGGATGGAGTGGGATGGACTGCGGGGCACTGGGATGGGGCCCAAGGCCACGGGCATGGGCACAGGAAGGGCTGGGGAGTCTGGGGTGATTCCCAGGGAGGGTTTGAGGGGTTCCAGGGTCGTTCCCGGGACAGAGGAATTCTCGAGGGGACCCGCTCTGCCCCGCGCTCACCTCTCCTCTCCACGCTGAACGGGGCATCAATCTCGTAGTTCTGCCGGCAGACCGTGTCCACCGCAGACCGCAGGTACTCCATCCTTTCCTGTTTGCTGTTCAAGTACCTGGCCACCTTCTCCCCAAACAGGATGTCCCCCACATAGACCCCCACATCACAGTCGAAGTGGGCGTACTGCTGCCGGTTGTAGATGTTCCTCACCACCACCCTCACCCGCTCGGTGCCATTGATGAAGTAACACTCGAATTTAAACATCTCCTGGAACACCCCTGTGTGTGCAGGACACGGGTCAGGGGGTGCCTCGTGTTACCCCCCCATCAGCCCCCGGCCCCGCCCCCAGCAGGTTGGGAGCTCAGAAGGCTCCAGACCATTCTTTCCCACCCCCCTGTGCCCCACGCCTGCCGCAGCACCGGCTCTTGGCTTGGGGGGAATCCCCCATCAGCCCCCCGGGGATGGACAGGCGGGTTGGGGACCCCCCAGAGAAGGTCCCCACCCCACCCCCTCCCGAGCCCCAGGGAACCGCTGCAGGGCTCCAGTGATGGGGGACACCGAGGGACCCCCATGGCACCCCTCTTCCTGCTCTCCCACCCCCCTTTTCCCCCTTTCCCACCGTTCCCCCAATACCCAGACCCCCACCTTTCTCACTTTGGGGCTCCCACCTCCCTCCCGTTAATTCCGGTGGTTCCAAGCCCCCACGCACTCCCTTTTGGGGCTCCCAACCCCTCTTTTCTCTCCTCTTTCCCCCCTTCCCTCCCGCCCCGCCCCCGCTCACCCGAGAGCTCCTCGCCCGCAGCCAGGGGGTTCCCAGTACCACCAGTACGGCCCCAGCTCCCCACACATGCTTCATCCCCAGCGCCGGGCAGGTGCTGACACCCCAAAACCAGCCGGGCGGGGCTGTTTTGGGGGGTTTTGGACGCGCTCTGATTGGCTGAGGGCAAAATCGGGGCCCGTTTTGCGTCTCGTCTTCCCGGCAACTGATGAGTCATCGGCAAGGCGCGCTTTGATTGGTCACAGCTGTGTGAGCGCTTTCTGATTGGCTGGTGCCGTTGGGGGCGCTGCAGCCCCGGGGGTGGGGGGTTCTGGGGGGTCCGTGGGGTGGACCCGGTTGGGAACAACCCCCGATCTCCCCCCGGGGCCCGAGGGCGGAGCGGACCCGGTTGGGAACACCCCGCTCGTCTCCGCCGCTGCAGCCGCTTCCCCTGCTCCGGCTGCCGCCGCTCGGCCCCGGCCGGGCCCGCGG
>NW_020961394.1:5306-6372 GCF_003031625.1 Empidonax traillii | reverse complement strand
GACTTTCAAGATCTTTTGGTCCAGCTGTCAACCAGAATCACCATAATCACCCCTAAATCACATTCCAAAGTGCCATATGCAGATGCCATCTGAACACGTTCAGAGACTCCATCACCTCTCTAGGAATATTATTTCCATGTGTAAATATTCAGTGAAAAAAGAATTTTGTAATATCGAATCTGAACCTCACCCAAGGCAACTCAAGTCCATTTCCTCTCTTGCTCTCACTAAAGGCTTTGTAGAGGAGATCAACCTCCCCCACTAGAACCTCCTTTCAGGTCATGGTAGGGAGTGATGAGGTGCACTCTGAGCCTCCTCTTCTGCAGACTAAAGAAACCCAGTTCCCTCAGCTGCTCCTCATCAGACATGTTTTCCAGAGCCTTCTCCAGCTCCGTTCCCTTCTCTGGACATGCTCCAGCCCCTCCAGGGCCTTTTTGCACTCAGGGGCCAGAACTGGACAAAGCACTCGAGGTGGGGCCTCCCCAGTGCCCAGCACAGAGGGACAATCCCTGCCCTGGGCCTGCTGGCCACCCTGTTCTCCACAAAGGCCAGGGTGCTCTTGGCCTTCTTGCCCCTCTGGGCACACTCTGGTTCATCTCCAGTCACTGTCAAACAGCACCCCCAAGTCCCTTCCTGCTGAGCAGCTCTCAAGCCCCTCTGCCCCCAGCCTGGAGTGTTCCAGGGGCTTGTTGGGTGGGACCCAAGAGCAAGCCCTGACCCTTGGCCTGATTGATGCAGCCTGTCCAGATCCCTCTGCAGAGACATCCTGCCCTGCAGCAGATCCACACTCACACCCAACTTCATGGTATCCACCAATTTCCTGAGGGGGCACTCGATCCCCTCATCCAGATCACCAAGAACAATGATAAACAGGAGCAGCCCCAACCCTGAGCCCTTGGGAACCCCACTAGTGACCGGCCCCACCTGGATTTAGTTCCATCCCCCACCACTCCCTGGGTCATCAGCCAGTTTTTCCCCCAGCAAACAGTTCCCTCGTCCAGGCCATGAGCAGCCAGTTGTTGCGTGACGGCCTGGTTCAGGAAAAGCACGGTGACTACCTCTTAGC
>NW_020961394.1:0-5098 GCF_003031625.1 Empidonax traillii | reverse complement strand
CTGAGCCCTTGGGAACCCCACTAGTGACCGGCCCCACCTGGATTTAGTTCCATCCCCCACCACTCCCTGGGTCATCAGCCAGTTTTTCCCCCAGCAAACAGTTCCCTCGTCCAGGCCATGAGCAGCCAGTTGTTGCGTGACGGCCTGGTTCAGGAAAAGCACGGTGACTACCTCTTAGCCACTCGGGCCATAGACTCGCAGACACCACATGTGGTGGACGGTAAATGGCGTTTATTAGCTTGTAACACAGTCTCTTGTAGTACCTAATTGCACCGTCATTTCTGTCTGCTTACGAAATCACCTGAGTTACTGTTGGCTGCCAGGCATCGGAGGGGGTAGTCCCTGGAGGGAGGTTGGTCCCTACCTTTCCGTACAAACCGAAATCTTCCGAGCGCCAGACCCTATCTCCTCACATTTCCCCCCTCTCCATGCCGTATAAAGCAAGCCATTAATATAAAATGTGCAAAAGACAGTTGTAGAGGTTATAGAGGTTAAAAGGTTTAAGGCTTAATGAGTGGCTTCATAAGGAAGCCTAAAGAGGTAGAAAGGTGTATTCTAATACTGAGGTATATAATTGTGATACAGTGCAAAACTACGTGGAGCTACATAGAATTAAGACACTATTTACAGCATTTGTCACTCTTTGACCACCATGATTTTGATGGTTTTCAGACGGTTCTCGACAAACGACACGATCTTGTTAAAAATGCAGGGTCCGAAAATCAGCGCTAAGAAAAGCATTGCTATTGGACCGATAAGAGAGGATAGTAAGGTGGTGAGCCATGGTGCCTGATCGAACAGTGATGTGAACCAGTCCCGCGATTCCCTGTCCCTTTTTCGATTTTCTAGTCTCTCTCGCAGCTTGGCCATGGTGTCTTTCACTAACCCTGTGTGGTCTGCGAAAACGCAGCACTCCTCTTTAAGAGCAGCACACAGTCCGCCTGCTTGTAAGAACAGAATGTCCAGTCCTCTGCGATTTTGCAGAACCACCTCGGACAGTGACTTAAGCGAGTTTGCAAGAGCCGTGATGGACTCTTCGATTCGGGCTATGTCCTCGTCTATTGCTACTTTTAAAGCACCGAATTCTCTGTTCTGACGGACTAGGGACGCTATCCCTGTACCTGCTCCGGTACCTCCCGCGAGCATCAGTAGGGCTACGGTCACTGCTGTGATGGGCTCCCGCTTTGCCAAGTGGTGGTCTGGGGCAGTCATGGAATCGTACACATAGTTTTCGGGGTGGTAATAGATCTTGGGGATCACTGTCACTTGGACACAGTACTCTGAGGATTTGTTAAACACTGTCAAAGATATGCAAGGGGTGAGTCCTGTGGAGGAACAGGCCCACTTAGTGTTATTAGCCGGGACTAGCCATTTTGCTTGGGTCATGTAGTGCACTTCCCTAGCGCATAATTGCCTTTTGTGTTGCGGGATTTGGCCTACACACATCCCGCTGCCGACAATTTCTGTAAGTGTGATGCTCTGTCTGTCCGTTTCCCACAGACATTGGGCTGGATTATCGCTGTAGGCCTGTGTGGGCGTGTCATTTATTGCTACGCCTGTGTAATAGGGTGGCTGCTCTCCATAACAGAGCCAGCAGTGTTGTGTGAGGTTTGGGTTGGTTTTGTTCAGGACTTGGTAACTGGCTCGTACCAATTTCCAAAGTGGATGTGTACTACTGGAAGTTGGACTGCTGGAAGTTGGACTGCTGGAAGTTGGACTGCTAAGGGTGTGTGGTGTCCTGGGTGTTGTGGGGTGAGTGGTCTGTCTGGGGGTTGTTATGCGTGGTGTCTCAGGCCAAGGGTCGTTTGGGGCGGCTTCTTTCTTAATCTGGATCAGACCGCCTGGGTTGTATCTTGTTACGTCGTACCTCAGTCCCCAAGTTTTCCCAAGCAACCAGCTGTTTTCCTGGGGGTTTGTGACATTTAAAAAGAGGTACTTACAGATTGTGCCCCTTCCCCTTGCCCGTGGTGATATACACCCATGTGGGCCCCATTGTACTTTCAGGTATTTATCTATACCGCTGCCTGGTATCCATGCAGGGGCTATGGTTTCGCACCCCCAGTGAGCACAGTAGTACTCGCCAGGCATGTTACAGTACCCTTTCCCAGGATTTGAGGCTGGACACATATAGAATCTGTCAAGTGCCCAGCATAGGTCTCTCGGGACTAACGCACACAGGGTGACGGTAAAGGTCGGTGCACTTGATGTTACCTGAGAGGCTGAAACCCAGTCCTAAGGAGAGACCATTTAAATGGCTGGTGATGCAAATGGCTTGCATGTACCGGTTTCACCTTGAACAGTGCCAGGATCAGTATCACACAAAGACATCTCTCACGGTGGTTGTTTCGACGCTGTCCGGCCTTTGTCTGCGCCGAGTCCGCAGGGTCAGGCAGGGTGTTGATCGGCGTGTCGTCTTCCTCTGGCGCTGGACTGTACTGGATGCGAGGGCGTCCGATGATCCAATCCTGCAAGTAGAGGCTCGCAGTTTTCATTAGTTTTATTCTGAAGGTCTGGCTTAACAGACTTAAGTGGACACCATTTAACCTCGCCGTCTTTTTTAACTGCAGCGTATCCCCGTCCCACCAAGACTATTCTCCACCCTTGTTCCCAAGCTCCTAATTAGTTTCTGATTATGACTGGTGGGCCTTCTTCTAATGCACGTGGCCCAGTGCTTTTGAACTGGACTGTTCGCTTCTTCCCCTCTGAGAAACTGATTCAGCACTAGTAAAGCTGTTGCTAACAGCCGTGCTTGATCCTTCGAGGGAATAGTGCTGGCAAAGCCTTCTGCCTTTGCTAATACCTCTATTTTGGATTTCAAGGTTTGATTTGCCCACTCGACTATGGTTTGTCCTGTGCTATTGTACGGAATGCCGTGTGTCAGTGTAATGCCCCATTTATGTGCGAATGCCTGAACTGATTTGGACGTGAAATTTGGACCGTTGTTGGTCTTGATCCGATTGGGAACCCCGAGCCATGCCATTGCTGTTAGCCAATGCCGGATGGTTGCCTTGGAATCTGTTTTGGCATGTTGAGTGGCCACAATTACTCCACTATAGGTATCTACGGTCACTGCTAGCCAAGGCTGGAGCTTCAAGATTTGGCAGAGTGTAAAATCTGATTGCCATATTTCAGAGGTTTTAAGACCTCTGGGATTTACTCCGCCGGACCAAAGTGGCGTTTTTTGACAATGGGGACATGTGCTTGGCATCTGCATATATGATTTTGCACTCTTTAACTAGTGCTTTGGCCCCGACATGGAGAGATTCGTGTAACTGACGAGCATCTCTCAGTGTCCACAATCCTTTTGCAGCAGCATCTGCTCTGTGATTACCGATCTGAAAGAAACCTTTGATCGGGTCGTGGCTGTTGACATGAATGACCGATATGGTGCCTTTTTGGGAAGCAAGGGCTTCTTCCAGCATCAGGGCTGCTCTGGATGCTGGCACACTGGGCTGTGACATGGCTAGGCAGAGCTTGGTGACAAACATTGAATCAGTCACTATATTGAGGTGCTCTGTTACAAACAGACCGCAAGCCAGCACAACAGCCGTTACTTCTAGCTGCTGGACTGAGAGTGCACCATCAGTCGCTTTCACACAATGCCACCTGTTTTCTGACTGCCACACTGCTGCAGCCGTGGAGGTCACAGAGGATGCATCTGTGAAAACTGTCGGTCCAGTTAAGAGGCTCCGGCTGAAGGAAAACAAATTATGGAAAAGGAAAAAAATAGCCCTTTATTAAAAGGTATGTATATATTGGCAGAAACAATGAAAGAAAACAAGTAAAATAACCAAACAATACTCCTATACCCACCCAAAAATCCCCCTCAAAACAAACCAATAAACAAGCAAAGGACAAAAAAGTAAACAGTTCAGTTTGTGCCCTTTGGTGCACTTCTAACCACAGGCAACAGGGGGTGCCGTTGGGTCACTAAAGATGCAGAACTTGTAGTGTCCTGTGTCAGTCACCAGGGGGCGCTGTTGGATCACCGGAGATACTGAGCCTGCAGTTCTTTATGATGACCAGCAGGGGGCGCTGTGGAATCACTGGTCATTGCCACGTGGGGGTAACACCCTCTGGGGTGTGTTGAAGAAACCAAAAATGGGTTTCCCTTCCCTTCTCCACACACACTGGGAAAAGGGGAGAGAGAGAGGGAGGAGACAAACAACAAAAAAATAAAAGTCTTCTCCAATGGGAAAAAAACCCCTCACTCAATTTGGCTGGTCAAATTGTGCGGTTTAGTTCTCCTTCTCCCTTTGATGTGCACAAGGACCACTGGTAAGAAAAGAAATCAATGGGAACGGGGAAGGGAAATAAAAACTTCCCAAAATAGTTCCTCTCCGATAAAAAATCTCCTCCGACCGTGTTCCAGCCTCAGCAGAAAGCCCAAACTCCTCTCCCCATTTTCCAGGGAACAAGGAAGAAAAAAAAAAAAAAAAAAAAAAGAGCTCCTAACCCCTGTTTCCCAGGAGATAAGATTCTGAGCCCTTAACAAGAAAACAGGTTCCTTTCTGCTCCTTAAGTGCCCCCTTAACAGCTCTGCATGCAGTGGGCATAGAGAAGAAAAAAAAATTCCTGCTGAGTTTCTAAGAACCAGCAAAACCATGACCAGAACCCTCCAGTTTGCAACACTCCAAAGAGCGTTGCTGATGCCCAGGACAATTCTGATCCCCCTCAACAAACACTCCTCCAGTGTGGGAGGCTTTCACTGACAACAGGGAGAATTTTGGAGAGATACCTTTACACACCCAGATCTTGATGTGTCCACACATCTCTGCCTGGGTGTGGGTGTGAATTGACTGTGGTGTGAGTGTTGTTATTGGGAATCTATAATTCAGTCACAGTTTGATTGCACAAATTATATTGAATCACTTGCTAACTGTGAAGTTGGTCAATGATTAAATGCTACTAATCTCTTTTGCCCCCTTATCTTTCTGTTCAAATCCTTTGAACCCTGACTCTTTATATTCCAAGGATCTGTGTAAATCATTCCATTTCATAGAAAATTATTTTTTTGTGACTTCCACTTTAAAATTTTCCTCCTCAGCTAAACTACAAATTAACACCAATTAGTTATTGAAGACTTGAAGACTTGAAG